>NW_021621071.1:5876946-6045620 GCF_004785775.1 Grammomys surdaster
ACACATGAGCACATACACATGTATACATACATGAGCACATACATATACCACAAACACACAGATATACACATGAGTACATACACATGTATACACCACACACACACACGCATACATACACCACATACATGCACATGTGTACAACACACACACAACACACTCACATACACACAAAAATGCTGGAAGAGAAAAAACTTGTGCCCACTCACATTGATTCACTTTTCTCTGAACACCATGAACAATGGTTTTACTTTCTCCGTCACTAATCATAGGTTTTTGTCAGACTGTATATGGTTTTGGGTGGGAAAGAAAGGTCTGGTTATGAGCACTCTGACATACTTGTCTTACTCCACTCCCTTCTAGCCAGATGTCATTCTGTTTAAAATTCCTTCTTCAGTGAGCGTGACCATCTGAGGTTTACTCCACCCTGGAGTTAAGCCTGTGGTCTGATTTTGAAATACAAAGTTTGTTCCCTAAGAACAAGATTAGAAGAGCAGCAGCCAGTTGCAGCCACCTGTTTGTGTCCATGATGCTGTTGTTGGAAGTTCCATAGAACAATAAAAGATTGATGGTCCTTTAACAAGCTCATGATTCCTATAGGCTGGTGGCTATAATTTGTATAGGGAGTGTATGTATATTTACTCACCTAAGCCTAGGACTATTCAAAGGCCTCCATGTCATCCTCCTGCCCTCATTTCGAGCAAGACCACACAGCCATGACTGCCATCAGCCCCAATCATTCCAAAAGGCTTTGGGGAATTTGCATGGATACCACTGGACTTAAGTATCCCTAAGGATACTTGGAACCGAAAAGCTCAGCCTTCTTAGGGGTATGTAGATTTCACAATATGGCTAGCAGCATCTGTAGAGGCTTCTTCTATTTTTTCTCATGTCAGGGAGTCTCTCAAGCTCAGCTTTGTAGCCACCATATCAAGGACACTTGGGAATGTGAACATTAAATATGTATCAGTTCTGGGGATGGAAGAGTCCACACATGGAACTAATTAAACGAATAACCAGAGCAAAGAAATGGTTCATGCATAACATTAACAAATGCCTTCAGAGACTGTGCAGGGAGCGATGTCTTTCCTCTTTGCCGGCATTCTGTTGTCCTTTAGGTGACTCTCATTTTATCCTGTTAGACCAAAGGAAATTGCTTTTAAATGTGTTCTTCACTACCGATAGTTTATATTACCCTTGTCTTGATTTAAGTCTGGTTCACAAACACCTTCACTTATGCAACAAGAATTTATTGAGCATTTTGCTTGCCCATCACTGTCTTCAATTCTAGAGACCCCCATCCCCCATAAAAAAATGTCCCCGGTCTCTTTTTTTCCAGTGGAAGAAGCTGACTTGTAAACAAACACGTTTAAGTACTTAGTTCTGGAAAGCTATAAAAATGACAAGAATAAAATTATAACAAAGCAAAGGAGTAGAGAATTATGTAATTACGTGTGCCCTGGCTTACACAAACTAACAGGGGAGAGGCTTTGGTTTATCATGTTCGCGCAGGGCACAGAGTAGGGACTCAGCATCCGCTACACTGAAGCCATAATGACTAGCTGCTTTATTCTGTGTGATTTCAGTCTGTTGAGTGTTCTACATTATATTCCTAATCAAAAAAATTCTTTAAAGAGAAACTCTGTCTGGAAAAACCAAAAAAAAAAAATTCTTACATTTATTTATGAATTTTTCTGAAACATTCCAGAGAGCTACTTCTCACAGCATCTGGCCAATACATTGCAAACATGGTTATAAATTTTTCCTAGGTAATTGTGAGCGACACAGGTAAGGAGTTACGGGTAGAGAGTAGGGAGAGCAGGTCACGGAGCATCAAGTCAAAGTGTACCTCACACTATCACTGACCTGAGTACCTATAACTAAGCATCCGGTCATTAAAATTGACCTCCTGTGACTTTTGAAATTCTCAGCAGCCTTTCGGCTTAGCCTCTCTGGACAGTCTCTCTGAGTTCTTGACTTGGTCTGTACTAAATAATTGAGTTCTGTCAAATTTCATTTTGGGCAGTATCTCTGAGTCCATCCATTCATTCATAGTTGTCATTGTCATGAAATCTCTAAAATATGCTCAGGGAACGTGTTCACGACTTATGCATCCATTCCCTAAATCTAATGAATGCTTCTCCATCAGTAATAAACCTATGCTGCATTGCAGTATTAATACCAAAACCTGTCCCTTAGGTTTATGTCAGTGATTGTCAACCCTGAGCGCATGCTAAAATCTCCCTGGGGTCTCCAAAGAGAATACAAATACTCACTCAGGCAAAACTCAGCTCACAAGAGGTACTAGAGTTGTCTTAAAACTCCTGCTGATTAGGACCTACAACTATGGCTGACATCACTGACCTGTGCAACGCTGTATCCTTCCCATTCGCCATGCAGCCAGTTGCTGCCATTAAATCTCAAAGAATCCATACAGCTCCAATGAAGACCTGAGGCTTTTAGATGATAAAATTCCCCAGCCCCCAAAAATAAAGGTTAAATACCCTACCATGAAGACTGCTGTTTCCAGCAGACTAGGGCTTATGCCGCTGATAGTGAGTATAGACATTGGGAGTGCTACAGCGTGAGATTGTGTACTACAAGGAGAAGAGCGAAAGGAAAGTTAGGGAGGCTGATTTTTAAAGTCTCTATCTGTTGTGGATTTAATTTT
Source organism: Grammomys surdaster (assembly GCF_004785775.1). Taxonomy (NCBI): domain Eukaryota; kingdom Metazoa; phylum Chordata; class Mammalia; order Rodentia; family Muridae; genus Grammomys; species Grammomys surdaster. The sequence goes on from NW_021621071.1 coordinate 5,879,615, forward strand.
ATGCTTGTATTTTGTTAACTGGGTTCTCCAAACTGAATGAGAATCCCACGTGTAAGATGCTGAAGGTTCCTGCCCCCAACTGGTTCTGATTGGTAAATAAAGTTGCCAATGGTTGTCCAGGAAGACAGAGGCGGGACTTTAGGATTCGCTGGCAAGGGGACCAAGGAGGAAGGAGAATCACCATTGCCAGGAAAGGAGGAAGATTGCAGGTATAAGAGCTGTAGAAGACAGAGAATCAATCACGTAAGAGCTGGGGAAGAGAGGCCCCAGCACTCCCACTCCTCAACTGGGTCCAGGGCAGCAAGGATGGAGTCTAGATTTTAGTAATAACTCAGGAGTATCAGAGGGGAGGGGTTAGCAACATGGAAGTTTGGGAGTGGCCCAGCCGTTGAGCTGATTAAGGCATATTAATTATAAGGCTTTTTTGTTTGTGTGCAACAGTATGTGAGTGCGTGCGCGTGCATGTGTGTGTCTGCGCGCATGTGGTGTGTGAGTGTGGGTGTGTGTGTGCGCGCGCGCGCGCGCCTTTTATTCGCGAATCCAGAACATTGGGACGGGTATCGAGGAACTCATGCCTCTACCTCAGCTGCCGCTGGGTAAATTAGAGCTAATTAATCAACTACCGCTACATATGTCTAGGAATACAGGTAGTTACCCGTACTCAGATGTTTCTATAGATGTTGTCCCTAAGTCATGATTGAATGTACAAGGTAAGTATTAGAGGAAACTTCAGGTAAAGACACAGATATAAGGAGCCAGAGTACATGGGAATGAACTCTGGACTTTGATGTTTATCTGACACTTAGAAAAGAGAAGAGGAAAAGAAGGGAAACGCCTAAGGGAGAGCCCACCCTGCAGAGCATCCGGGTTTGTGGGGAAGCAGAGGGCAAAGACTGTCCGTGTGTGGGGCCCACGCTGGGCAGGAATGCTCGGCTTTATGGCCCCTACGATAATGATAATATTTATTGGCTACTTTGCTTAGAGCAGTAACCTAAAGCCTGATAGCCCTCTCACCCGTGATCTCTGGTCACTCCTTGCTGCGATTATTCATTGGCTGGAATAGCAGGGAAGGACCGCACACGTTGAGAAATGCCCCCATCTTCTGGCTTTTACATGCTTCTCTTCTTAGCGCCAGGCTTCTTTCCACTTCAAAGTCTATCGTAAGAGACAGTACAACTGGGTCCTTCTCTAGCTTTCTGTATGATCTATATTTTCGTCTCCCTGGAGTAAACCTTACTAGTAAACTTTAACTAGGCTTAACACACACTCCCAGAGTATCTCACAAGTATCCGATCATATTCATTGAATACAGACTTCGAAAGTTTCAGTTCCTTACCTCTTTTACGGGGCTTTTTATTGTTTTCCAATACTGACTATATTTGGCCATGAAATATGCTATGATAGCACTGCTTATGACTCCTGGCTTATTTACAAAATTTTATAATTTCTAATATACCTTCAAAGTCAAGTATCTTGAAAGGGCAGCCTATGTTCATATTATACTTTCTCCATTCCCATGAAGCCACCAGAATGGATCCACTTCCTGTCTTCCCAATAAAGAAGCCTTATACAGGCCACAAATGCCTAATTGACAATCTTGTGACCTTATGTGACTCTACCCCTGCCACCTCTTTCTCATTTCCTTTTCCTTGACCTCCCTCCTATCTTTTCTTATTTTCTGAGTCAAATCAAATACCATGCTAATTCTAATCAGTATCCTCTTAGTCATGCCAACTCTAAGTGCACTGATTGGGGACAGCGATTACTCTCTCTCTCTCTCTCTTTCTCTCTCTCTCTCTCTCTCTCTCTCTGTGTGTGTGTGTGTGTGTGTGTGTGTGTATCTGTGTCTGTGTGTCTGTGTGTGTGTGTGCCTGTGTATGTGCCTGTGTGTGTCTGTGTCTGTGTGTATGTCTGTGTGTGTGTGTGTCTGTGTGTGCCTGTCTGTGTGTGTCTGTGTGTGTGCATGCCAGTGCACGTTGATGCTTGAACCCAAGGCCTCACACATGCTAGGTAATCGCTCTACTAGTGAACCACGCCCTCAGTCCCTTGGCTATTACTGAAGTATATTCTTGCGGGCAAAGGGTTCATGTCATGACAACTCTTCCTCAGCAAATGCTGCTTATGATTGCCACCCTGAAAATATCCCACCCCTGAAAACAAGTTCAGCTCTACCTTCACCCAGTCTTTCTTTTCTTCTCCATATGCTTTTTGATCCGAATGCTTTCCTTGAGAGATTACACCGTGTGTATTATAGTCTGCTCCCGGTCTGTGCTGCTGATTGGTAACACGCCTGTTCACTCATATTCCAGACAGACCAGATGGGCCCCGCCCCTCCATGTTTGCAATGTTTTCATGTCTTTATCTCTCTCCTAAGCCATTACTGCTGTCCTACAGTTGTTGGAATCCTGTCTCTTGTCACCCATGACACTAATTAGATAAAGGTGGAGGATATGTCTTTTAATTAGTTTGTTTCCAGAGCCTGGTACAATAGCTGACACTTAAGGGCCTGATAATATTTGAATTCAATAAACACGAATGACTTCCACATTCTGTGTCCTGAAGACTGAAAAACAAAATGTGCGTGCCATGTGATACTGCCATAGTTCTGGCCTTGCTTCTGTGGCCGTTTCTAGGAAAGTCTGCTTCACAGCGGATGCCCTTGTATTCTAACTCTTACAACCCTTTCTCCCTTCTTTGGCAACGTTCCCTAAGCCTGGAATTCATGAGCTGTGATGTAGCTACTGGGACGAGACTCCCTACAATCTGCTGTCTCTGTACTGTGTTCGGTTGTGGTTTTCTACAGTGGGATCCATTTCCTGTAAGGAGAAGTGGGTCTGGTGAGTGGTGGCAGCTACATTTACCTGTGGATGTAAGGACAAGAGTTAGAATGTGGTGAAGACTCATGCTGGTCTAGCAAAATTGTAGTGGTAAGTTCTTTTCTAAGGTCCATGACCGCATCAGCCCCAGAAAGCAGGCTACGTAATGTGGAAGGGGGAAAATTCCATAGGGTCCCACCCCTAGACAAAGAAGTACAGACAACCAATGACCAATGGGAGAAGAAGAGTTAGCGTCTCACTAGGATGAGTCCTTTTTGTTTGTCCAATGCAGAGTGGTCAGCCCTGAATTCATATAGCCACCCACAAACAACAAGACGACTCAATGGGTTGCGTGTGTGTATGTGTGTGTGTGTTTCTGTACATGCATACACACTTAAACACACATAGTAATAATAAAGAAAAGAGGCTACCAACCTATGGAGGGGACATGGATGGTTTTAGGGGGAGAGTCATTGGAAAAGGCTGAAGGGAAGAACGGGATGAGGAGAGTGATATGATTCTAATTCAATTCAAACCATATTTAAACATTTCTATTTAAAAATATGTGTCCTGTCTTATAAAGTGTTGCTCGAGAAAAGAATAAGGTATTGGGCAGTGAGACGTGCTGTTGAGAAACAGAGAAGTCTTTCCTGTTTACTAAAGCGCACGAATTTGAGACTATTGTAAGCAACTTGAGGAGATTGTCTACAGCTACCTCTAATGGCTTCAGCTGCACGAAAGAGAAAAGGAAACCAGCAACTCCCATTGTAAGCAATTCTGGAAGAAGTGCAAGAAGAATATGCTGAGACTCAAAACATCGTGTGGGAGTGTTTGTCCCAAATTGTTCCTCGATGCAGATTTGGTTTGAAAACACTAAAAATAATGCCTTTACTCATATAGGACTTCAAACTTTCTAAGTAGCTTCCCCATCGTCCTTTATCCAGGCCTCTAGTCATCAGAACGAAAGAGCCCGAACAGAAATGACTCTGTTTGTACAGACAGCATGAGACACCATGAGGCTTCTCCGAGACTGGCAGTTGCCACGTGGTGGAGGGGGAGCTGGGCTGTAGGAAGATGACCGCTTCTTCACCTTTGCTGTGTCCGTGTTCTCTCCCCATTTCTACAGACAGCACATGAGAACTGTGGGAGGCGTGTCACTCGCAGAGGCCAGTTTGCATGAGCACTGCTTGTGGTTCTCATGTCTCCGGTGACCATGAAGCTCATGGATGTTGGGGGAGTTCCTCTGTTCCCCACATACTTTTTCACAGTGTCTGCCCTGCCTGAATTCCTCAGCCGAGGTTAGAGCTGTCTGTTCTAGCCACTAGTACCAGATAACCCTTTGACTTTGAGAAAGAAAAGTAATGGTTACTATTCTGTTTGTATCTGACCTTCCATCCTGGCAATTTAGTGATCTAGTGGTTCTACCTTTCAATAGTAAAAACAAACAAACAAAAAACCCTAACCTTTTTTTTTTTTAGTTTCTCATAAGTAACCAGAATATTTATTGTAATTCATACAAGAATCCTCTTAGCCCATATTTCCCAACCTAAAGGTCAATCCAACAGCACCTATATGTTGCCCGGATTTCACAGAACTCTTAAACGGCAATAGAATTTGAAACTTGGCCATCAGAATATTTATGCACAGGTTAGTTTGTATGGAGCCTCACCTTTCTGTTACCAGCGTAGAAAGATACTCCAGTTTACAATTGGGAACTCAAAGCAAGCAGTGCACTATGTTGAAAATGTTACAGTCTTTACCCTGTAGCACATAAATAATTGACATAGGCACGATCTCATCATCTTCAATTTAGAAATGAGAAAACTGAAAGGCTGAAAGTTAACTAATATAACAGGTTAGGCAAGATTAGGAAAGGCCAGACCCAGAACTCAGATGCAGACACAGTGAAATCAGAGGCAAGCTCTACTCTCTGGGGCTGCAATACAGTGTCGGCTTTCATTTATTTGCCCCATAGAAGGAAACAGAAAATAAAATCATTGGTCAGTAGGTATCAGAGTGGGTCAAAGAAAGAATCTAAATAAAATGAGAGCCAGGGAACCTTTCAATAGAATGCAATGTCTGCTTATATTGCACTGGACTTGCATATCTCTGGATACTGACAACTGTGAGGGTCTACTGAGGATGTGCCTTCTTCCAGAGAAGAGGGTGGAAAAAGACCCCCATGCATGGGGTGACTGCCATGCATTATTAATATCTCTGTGATATTTGAACCTTGTCAAAATATGTAATGTTGACAGGACTTTGCTCTACAATTGTCCGATAGCAATGCTGCCCCATTGTTCTGCCCTTAATATTGCTCGGTGTCACACAGGAACAGAATGGAAATACCTTCAAAGAGCTTTAAGGGTCAACATGTAGACCTCCGTGCGATCATGGGGCTGGAAGAGAAAGAAGAGTTATTCTGTTCCCGGTGGCTTTGAAAGGGTGTTTAACATATGCAACTGTAGAAAGGAAAAGGAAAGATTCAGATGTTCAAGTCAAGGCTTGAAGGAACGCTATTCTAACTCTGATGATAACAGCCATGACGTTTTAACTACTGGATACTTAGAGATTTACTGACGTGTTAATGTACGCATTATACACAGTCATATAGATTATGTATAGTCATTCCTTTGCATTCGTGATTCCTGCATTCATGTTTCAAACAACCATTGAATAGAAGATTCATAAAATTGAATTAATGTTTATGCTATATATGAACAGATCTTTTTTTTTCTTGTCGTTATTCCCTAATATAACTTTTCAACTAATTACAAAATGGTTCTATTTTGTCAGTTATTGAAGGGGGTAATATTTAGAAAACAGCGACCAGTCCAGCATGTTTCCGGGCAGCCGCTCCTCGACTCTGACAGGGGCTCCCACTAGCTAGAGGCACAGGCCCTGGCACTCATGAGGCGCCAGCATGTGGGATGGCTCTGCCAATCCCCCACGCTGCATCCACAAAGCTCGGCTGAAGACAATGTCTGCCATCCTCAAAGTACCCGGGAGAAATGAGACTCTTAAAGTTTAATGATTATCTAAAGGATTTATATATTTAGAAATGCTCAATCAACAAGATGCTCACACAGCGTTGTTACCAAATATCTAACCTTTTGTTAGAAGTTGCTACCCAGGACAGCTTTCAACCCATCCATGGTTCTCCATGGCTGATAGCCTTCTCCTCCCCTTCCTGTCTTTCTCCCCTCCCCTTCCTCCTTCTCTCCCCTCTTTTTCCTCTTTCTCTCCCCTCCTCTTCTTCTTTTTGCTCCCCTCCCTTCTCCTAGTTCCACCTCCTCTCCTACTGCTTAATCACCGAGCTCCACTGCAAATACAGTGTAGCAGAATAAATATCCTGCTACAAATTATTGTAAAATATCCATGATTTAAAGTGAACTGCAGGAGCTGTGGTGATTATCTGCAAGCAGTACGCACCTTTGTGTGAACAACTTGAAGATTTCAGACATTGATGTTCGTAGAAGATCCTGAAGCCAGTGCCAATGGGTACCAAATAACAACTACATACCTAAAATATGTAATTTTATGACAGTTAGAAGATGAAGGCCCCATCACTTAATGTATGCCTTTTATCTGTCCCACAAGTTAATACATAGAAGATAATTCCATAAATGCATTTGAACAAGTTTTCCATTTCTTATTGGTATGTGGCTGGCTAACCTGGGTCTGTTAGCCAGGCTGGGTCTGAGCTGTCTGCGAAAGCGTAGAAACAGGAAGGTCAAACATGAGACAGAAAGCGGTCAGTTACTGGAGTGAGCATAAAAGCTTCAGCATTCAGTACAGTGTCTCGTGCCTATAATCCCTGCAACATGGGTGGCTGAGCCAAGAGGAGTCTGTCTTGAGTTTGAGGACTACACTGTGGGTTCCAGCCCAGGTTACAGTGTGAGACCTTGACACAGAAAAAAAAAAAAAAAGCAAAACTTACATAAATCCAGGGGACTCACAGATAAAGGCCGAGTAAAAGTCATGGGACAGACGGAGCCACAGGCAATCCGAGACATGTGGTCAGGCAAGTGGCCAAGGCGCTATTGACTCAGACCTGGAAGTCAATACTTCCGAGTCAAATCTATTTATCTGTTCTTCTTTTCCTTCTGTTTAGATGCGTAGCCAGAATGTCCAGCAGCTAAGAGTTAGAACCTGTGACTGCGGGGCTTGTGTCTGAGCTTTGCCTGTCTAGTCTCACCACGTGATAGCCGGAGCATGCGTGGCATCTAATCGCTGTCTCAGCGGCGAGTCTGGCAATTACAGCAGTGCTTTTCTCATAGGGTGAGCACGAGGGTCGAGGAAGCTAATATGTGAAAAACATTAGCATGGTAATTGTGGCTAGTGGCACAGATACTTATTATTCTCATTATTAATAATCTCTGCGGAGCTCCTGTTCCTTCTCTACAGAGTGAAGGTCGTGACACTCACCCCAGAGAGCCACAGAAAGGAATAAATAGGAAAAGCCGTTAGCATCTGAATGGTTGTCATGAGCATTATCGGGTACATGCAAGGAAAACTAAGATAATTTATCATAATGACAGAACTTCTTCGGAATGTCTCAAGCCATCCATATATATATATATATATATATATATCTCCCAGCAACTGGTTGTAGCCCTACCCTGCATTTCATATGTTGCACACAAAAAAACTAGAGATCATGCTGCAGTAGGAGGAAATGTAAAATTCTAAATTTCATCTGTGCTTTGTGTGAAAACAGCACAGAGGCCCAGATAGACAAGTTGCTTTGCATGATGTCACGAAGCCAGCTTGTTACAGGGCACATGGCTTGTCTTCCCAGTCTTCCCTGTATCTCGCTGTACCCTGCTCAAACTGCTGCTTCTGTATTCTCATGTGCTCCTCCCTCCTCTGGGGCTGATTTACACTTCAGAAAAGAATCCTAAACCGTAATAACTTCTGTGCAGAATTAGTCTCTCTTGAGAGGCGGCCCTGTTGCCGCTTGCTGAGTACCCATTACTTAGAATAACACTGTTCCAGCAATGAAGATATTGGCTTTTGGTCACAGGTAATGACACCACTTTTTAATATACTTTTAATGGGGCTGGGGATTGAGCCCGAGGCCCCGTGCATGCTAGGCAAACACTCTTATCAACTAAGTGACATTCCCAGCCTTAATACAGTTCTAATGTCCATTTCTCCCATGTGATAGTCTTCCTACATGACACTGTTCTTCACATATCATCTATAGGAAGTTGAATTCATAATGAATCTTATTTAGCTTTTGCTGAATAAATAATTTGGGTGATTGGTTTGTCCTGTGTCTGGCTACTCATTTTCATGCCTAAGTAATTGTTCAAATCCCTTACTGAGTCCTACCCCTCCTATTTTCCATGTGGCTTTGGACTCAGGCTGGGAGAATTTTTAGGGCATCCAGTCAGAATCTGTGACTTCCACCTTTGGCACACTCTTCCTCTCTATTCCCTTCACCAGGCTTCACACATACGTGGCTTGTCCACCTTTGAAAATAGTTTATTTTTCTATCTTAGGACTTGGTACAACAATAAGTTTTGAAGCATTCTCAGTACAAGGACACTGAAAATTGGCAACCAGAAGCAAAATACATGAAAAACTGATGCAGACAAAGTGAACAGATTGAAATTTTAGTTAGTATTAGTATACCGAAGTATTTAACTTTCTCCATTAGCTTTCTTGTCCTCCATCTTAGTTAGGGTTTTGCTGCTGTGAACAGACACCATGACCAATGCAAGTCTTATAAAGGATAGCATTTAGTTGGGGCTGGCTTACAGATTCAGAGGTCCAGGCCATTATCATCAAGGTGGAAACATGGCAGCATCCAGGCAGGCATGGTGCAGGAGGAGCTGAGAGTTCTACATCTTCATCTGAAGGCTGCTAGCAGAAAACTGGCTTCCAGGCAGCTAGGATGAGGGTCATAAAATCCATGCCCACAGTGGCACATCTGCTCCACCAGGGCCACCCCTTCTACTAGTGCCACTCCCTAGGCCAAGCATATACAGACCATCATATCCTCTGTTCTGCACATAACCATTAAATTGCTTTTATTAACCTCTAGAAATATTTTCTAAAATTTTTTATTTATTCTTTGAGAAATTCATGCAAGTCTACAATATTATATTATGATCATTTCTATCTCCATTCCTCCTTCACCCCTAACATTTTCTATTTTCTCCTTTCAACTCCGTGTGTGTGTGTGTGTGTATGTGTGTGTGTGTGTGTATCTGTCTGCCTGTCCAGTTGGCACTATTGTTATCCACATGGGCATAGGGCTATCCACCAGAACATGGTCAACCTACCAGTGGCCATAGTCTTACTCCAAAATGAGTATCCCACCCCCAGCCACCGTCAATTTCCAGTAGCTCCTTGGCTAGGAGAAGGGCTTTGTGAGCTCCTTCCTGATTCGTGCTGAAATTTTGACAGACTTGATTCTGTGCAGGTCATATGCAGGTAGCCGCGGCTGTTATGAGTTCATTGTTGCAATGACCATGTTCTATCCAGAAGACAGCATTTCAGGATGCTCCTCCCCATCCTCCAGCTCTTATTCTTTCTTCCCCTCTTCATCTTTGTTCATGGTGTGGAATTCATGCTTGGCACTGTCAACATGGTCAAAGCCCATAGCTTGGGAGATGATAGGTCATTGGGGAAGAATCAACAATAGTTATTTTACTAAGCTGCCATGTTGTCAAATTGCCTTCCATATCTTTCTGTTTATGCCCATAGATCAGGACTGCTCTCAACTTTCTCCAGAGAATCGTCCTCTTTTTTGAATACGTGGTGGTTAATGCAGAGCATCGTAGCTAGTCAGAATGTTGAAAATATGTGACTATGACCGTACTCCCCTGAATGGACAATTTACGTTAACTGTGCCTGCTAGACTTAGAAAACATGGTAGATGTACATCTTTCAATATCCCTGGTATAAAGACACATTCCAAAAATTAAAATGAATGTTCTTTACAATCATAATAGGCATGCTTTAGCATTTCAAGGAAACAGGAAATAGTGGGTCACTTTATAATTAGAGTGCCTTTAACACATGAAATATTAATAATAGCTAATACTAATATTAAGCAATATTGGAGAGTATTGTGGACTAGCTTTCCTCTCACCCCCAAGTAATTTATACATATTAATTTTTCAGTCTTTACACAACCAAAAATGTGGGTTCACATAGTGTCTCTCTTCAGATTTAGGATGCAAAGGAAATGGACTAGAGAGAGAGAGACACCTCAGTCTATAAAGTGCCTGCCACACAAGCAAATGGACCTGTGTTTGAACCTTCAGCATCCAAGCAAAATCCAGACAAGGGATTATGCACCTGTAGTCGCGGTGCTGATGGGACAGAGACAGGTAGATCCTTGGGGCCTGGCAGGCCCGTCAATCTAGCTCAAACAGTGAGCTAAAGATCCAGTGAGGGTTGCTGCCTCTATAAGCAAGGCGAGGATCAATTGAGGAAGACACCCAACATTCACCCGTTGCCTCCACATCCATGGGCACACATTGTATACACGAAACCTACACACATGTGCATCTGCACACAAATGCATACAAGCAGAGAAAGAAAAGGTATTGAGTGGATTAACATAACAGTTGGACACATTGTCTGATGCTCTACATTCATTTCGTAATGAAGTGGAGACTCAGACTGTTTCCAGGGCTGCACTGTTTGTACTAATGCAGCTTTGGCTTTCTGCGCATGACTTTAGACCCGTCTCCGTTATGCCCTCCTGGTTTGCCATGTACACTGTTTCCTCGTCTTCTGCTACCTCACTGTAACATCCATCTTCATTCTCACCATTACTTGTGTCTCTGGATGTTTCATCAAAGGTTCTTTGCTACAATCAAGATAAATGCAGTTTGAACGCAATCTCTGGAACCAGGAAATACTTGGGTTTGAATCCTGCCTTATCCTTTAGCCAGCCCTGTCATCTTGGACAAATTACCCAAGTTGACTTCCCTTTCTTTCACACCATAGATTATTTTTTCCCTCAGAAGCTCACCTCATGAGATGATCATGAGAATTAAACAAAATTGCTTCCTCATAAAGTACTTAGAGTTATATTTTAATGTGGGGTTTGCAACTATATTACTCAGGCTCTAGAGAAACAAAGCCAACAGAATGACTAATAGAAGTGGTCTTATCAGATTGGCTTATACTATATGTGCCGACAATGGCTGCCTTCCCTCTGGAGAGTCTGAGAACTGGATGGTTTCTCAGTCCATAAAGCTATATGTCTTGGCTCTCCCAAACTTGTGCTGCAGGCCTAGAGAATTTCTGGAGAGAGACTGCTCTTATCAGAAGATGAAGAAAGCTGGGCTCTGATGCCAATGAAGGATAGCAACAGCTGAGCAAAGTAGTGGATGCACTTACCAACAAGGGGCAAAGGCTGGCAGTCAAAAGGCCAACAGCCTTCCTTGGCCATCCTCACAAATGGTCAGCCACTGGAAGTTGCCACCCATCTAGGATAGAGTCATTCCCCTCTCGGTCAATCTTTCTAAAGAATATCCTTACAGACCCAGAGGTGATTTTAGACTCAGTCAAGGTGACAACCAAGATTAATCATCCCATCAACAAATGTCGATAATTTATGAAATTACAAATTTCATGAATATATATTATAAGTGTGACTCAGGTAAAGGGGAACTGAGATGGAGTAAAAATATTTTTAAAAGGGGTTCAGTAAATTTCTCAGCTTTTAACTTATTCATACACCCATACAATTTGCATTTAAGTTGTATTTGTGAAGAGCAATGTAGAAAGAAACATCTGGGTTCTTAAAGTCTGATGGAGTGAAGGAAGGGTCTTACAGATGTCTTTGTATCATAGGGGCCTGGCACTGGGTCATTGTATGGGAGAGAGGGATAAATTAACTTTTCTTCCTCCAAAAGAGTAGAGAAGCACAGACACACCTCTTAGTTGACCAAGAGAATGGAAATTACCCCCCAGCTAACATGGGTTGAAGGGCTTCATTTGCCGTGTATTTAAATACCTGCACTACAATGTGTGGAAGAGATGGAATGAAATGCCAGTGGTCTGGATGTAGACAGTAGTTCTGTGAAGGCACCACTTTTGAGTTAGGCCATTTCCTTAGTAGGGTTGGAGTTGGCTTTATTATTCCAGCCAAACTGGATCTAAGCGGCTGCTAATAAATCAGGAAATAAATACAAAATGAATCATTTTCCATGTCACTATATTTAAGTACAAGAATGTGGACTAGATTCAAACGAGGACAGGAAGAAAATGAATATTCTGGTAAAGACCCAAATAAAACCATCATCGTTACCCTTCAGGTGACAGGTGTCTTCTGTTGGTTTTGCCATCCGCTGGATGGTTTTAACTGAAGAAAACACATAGTAACTGGCAACAGAGAAAGACTTGTGCCTACACTCTACAAAGAGAAAGCAAACTTGATCTTCAGAGATTAGAATACCCATTAATTGTATGTGAAGGGGGTAGGTGGAACAATTGTTCTATCAAATCCAGTGATCATGGATAATATTTCCCCCTTTTCAGCCACATGGCTTCACATACTGATAGATATTTTTTTCCCTAGAAAAACCAATTGGGAATGCTAAAACCAGATTTAAAATTAGAATACCACTCCTGGGCATGTACCCAAAAGATGTTCCAACATATAACAAGGACACATGCTCCACTATGTTCATAGCAGCCTTATTTATAATAGCCAGAAGCTGGAAAGAACCCAGATGTCCTTCAACAGAGGAATGGATACAGAAAATGTAGTGGTATGTTTATACGAAGGAATACTACTCAGCTATTAAAAACAATGAGTTCATGAAATTCTTAGGCAAATGTATGGAACTAGAAAATATCATCCTGAGTGAGGTAACCCAGTCACAAAAGAACACATATGTTATACACTCACTGATAAGTAGATATTAGCCTCAAAGCTCAGAATACCCAAGATACAACTCACAGACCACATGAAGCTCAAGAAGAAGGAAGACCAAAGTGTGGATGCTTTGGTGCTTCTTAGAAGGGAGAACAAAATACTCACAGGAGGAAATGCAGAGACAAAGTGTGGAGCAGAGACTGAAGGAAAGGCCATCCAGAGACTGTCCCATCTAGGGATCCATCCCATACACAGTCACCAAATCCAGACACTATTGTGGATGCCAAGAAGTGCCTGCTGACCAGAGCATGATATAGCTGTCTCTTGAGAGGCTCTGCCAGAGCCTGACAAATACAGAGGCGGACGCTCACAGCCAACCATTGGACTGAGCACAGGGTCCCCAGTGGAGGAGTTAGAGAAAGGACTGAAGGAGCTGAAGGGGTTTGCAACCCCCCCAGAGCTCCCGGGAACTAAACTACCAACCAAAGAGTACACATGGTGGGACCCAGGGCTCCAGCCGCATATGTAGCAGAGGATGGCCTTGTCGGGCATCAGTGGGAGGAGAGGCACTTGGTCCTGGTGATTGATTCCCAGTGTAGGGGAATGCCAGTGCGGGGAGGCAGGAGTGGATGAGTGGGTAGGGGAGCACCCTCAGAGAAGCAGGGGAAGGGAGGATGGGATAGGGGGTTTCCGGAGGGGAAACCAGGAAAAGGGACAACATTGAAATGTAAATAAATAAAATATCCAATTTTTTAAAAAAAGAAATCAAAGCGCCTTTCCGTTTTCTTCTTTTGTCCACTAGATGTCCCTCTTCTCAAACTTGGTGACATGGTAACTACACACAGCAGTGCCATGCTATGTTATTGAAAAACAAAAACAGAACAAAACAAAAAATCTGGTAAATGAGTCGCAAACGTTCCAGTCAACCCTAGTTTTGGCACCAGAGAGTATCAAAAGCTCAGCAGCTACACAGAATTCTCCCCCCCACCCCCCGTCCCGGACGTAGGGTGGGGCTTCCTTGCTCACTGAGCGGCTGACTGGCTTACCATGAACTCCCGTTGGAGGGAAAGTCTCCTCCAGTGCAATGAGTACATTTCTGGTCAGCTTAGATATGGAGAACCTGTCACATTTACAGAAACATGTCCCTCATACGTGTCCCACACTGTTAGACCTTCTACGTCTGAAGGTTATGTAACTCAAACCAAATACATTTGTTTCAAATAATGGCCATCTGTGTAATTCAGCAACTGGTAACTCTACCTCTGTTTTGTGGCAGTTTAATCTAAACATGCTGTGTCCCCAAGGTTCCATAAAATGAATTATTTGGAGTAAGGAGTACATTTTCATGAAAACACAAATTTTTAGATGGCAGTGTGGGTCGTGAGCTAAATCAAACAATTCTTTAAATAATACTTTTTATTCTTTGAAGATTTCAAGTGTTTATGTTATGTGTAATGATCATATCCAGTCTCCCCTGCCTTAACTTCTCCGACTCTATCTTGTGACCCCCCCACCCCTTCTCTCTCCCAACTTTGTTTCCCATTTGTTGTCATTATAATTAATAACTGAGTCTAATTAATACTGTTCATACACTCATGACCATCTACTGGGATTTGAGCATCCTACCAGCAGCTATGTCCCCAGATTTTATCATAACACATACCAGGATAAACTTGCCAGAAATTATCTGGGTTGAATAAGTATTTGGACTTAATTAATACTTCCTAATAAATTTTATTTAATTTTATCAATTGTATGTGGTTGAGTAGACATGACACAGAAATTATTCAGAAAGGTATTTGCCAAGATTCAAATCGGAATTAAAGTGTCTCTCACATTCTCTGCCTCGTTGTTTGGGAGTAGCAGTGAATAAGCTGAATTATAAATAATTATTTTCCTCTACAAATCTTTGAAGAGTAACCAAAGAGCATTGGAAGTACATTTCTATTCTTACACTATCACATAAGCCTCTGATCTTACCATTAGAGCTTAATATCCATTAATCTGCATGAACACAGAGAAGCACATACATACCCAGAGGGGATAATACTAAGTGAATGAAATTTTGTCACAGAACTGGGTAATTATTGAAAATGGTGATTACTTAGCATCCATCCAGTCTATATACAAAGTCCTGATACTTTAGTTTTAAAGCTGTTGGTTGGTTTTGACCTTAGTGAGTGCACATCTGAGCTTCGGGCTAATTTTAAAGGCATTCCTCCAATTGGAGTGTACGTGGACGGGCACTTCCAAGTGTCATAGGCGATGATTCTGCCCATGTGGACTAATATTCACACCCATCTGAAATATCTGTACCTATCATGCTGAGTATTATCATTTCCGTTGGCTTTTACTGTTTTGTTTTGTTTTCCATTTTATTGAAAATAGATTTTTTTCTCATACAATATATCCCGATTATAGTTACCCCTCCCTCTACTCCTTCTGGTTCCTCCAACTTCCTCCCACCCAGACCCACTCCCTTTCCGTCTCTTATTAGGAAAGAACAGGCTTCTAAGAGAGAACAACAAAACATGACGAAATAAAATCAAAGATAAAACAAAAACATCACATCGAAGTTGTTCAAGGCAAGTCAACAGATGGAAAAGAAGGCAGAAGAGTCCGAGACAGACTCGTTCACACACTCGGGAGTCCCATAAAAATACGCACTTAAAGCTATAATCCAAACCGAGAGGCCCTGGTGTAGACCCTTATAGGCCCTGTGATGCTGTTTCAGTCTCTGTGAGTTCGGATAAGCCTTGCTCAGTTGATCTAAAGGGCCTTGTTCTCCTGGCATCCTCCATCCCCTCTGACTCTTACGCTCTTTCCACCTCCTCTATCCCAGGGTTCCCTGAGCTCTGAGGGAAAGTATTTGATGTAGCATCCCATTTAGATCTGTGTTCCAAGTTCTCTCTTCTCTTCCCCCCCATCTTCCCCCCCACCGTGTGCAGAATATCTGGCTGTGTGTCTCTGTATTTGTCCCCACCTGGAAACACTTGGCTAGAGTTCAGGGTTTTCTTTCATTTATAAACCACATTCAATATTTACCACCTTACTCTTATCGAAGAACAAGAGGAAGGACTACAGTCCCTAAGGGGACAAGAACTCCACAGAAAGACCAACAGAGTCAGCTAACCTGGACCCTTGGGACTCTCAGAGTCTGCACCACAGAGCATACACAGGTGGGACCTAGGCCCTCTCCACACATATGTAGCAGATATGCAGCTTGACCTTCATATGGGCCCCAAACAACTGGAGTGGGGGCTAGCCCAAAAGCTGCTGCCTGTGTGTGAGATATGTTCTTCTAGCTGGGCTGCCTTGTCTGGCCTCAGTGGGAAAGAAAGTACCTAGCCTTTCAGAGACTTGAAGTGCCAGGGGTAGGGGAAATACCCAGGGGGACCCCCCACTCACTCAGAGGAGGAGAAGGGGGAAAGAGTTGTGGGAGGGGGTGACTGGGAGGGGGGCAGTGAGTGGGATGTAAAATAAATAAGTAAACAATAAAATAAATGGCTACCTTTAATTTCCACTTTTCATTTCTATAAAATGGAGTGAGGACAGAGAAGCCCAATATGAGTAGAGAGTGCTTCTACAATTGTCTGCGTTTTCTAGTCTATTACAATAATTTGACAAGATCTGGGAGGCGCATTTTAAGTCTCAAACACTTTAAAGCTGGTAATTTACTTAACATTGAAATAACAACGATCTAATTTTGAATGCTCCCATTAGTCATCCTACATAAAAGTTCTCAAATTACATCAATTATAGTAATAAGGATATTTAGCATAAACAGGTTTGGGATCGAATTGACTCTTAAGTAATGAGACAAGACGTTATTGTAGAATCACGCAAACCGAGCCCTTAATCCACCGAAGGGGCTCCAAGTTCCCCTGCTTACGTATTACAGAACAAGTACAGTGTTCAATAAAGAGACAGCAACTGAGGAGATGTGCTGGCTGGCACCTGTGGCCCTACTACGTTCTTATTATCACTTTAGGTCTTCACGCTCAGCTGCAGTGAGTTCTGACACACAGATGCGCTCAGTAAATATCAGCCGTTCGTATTTCTTTTTTTTTTAAAAAAAAATGAGTATTTTAAAAAGTCTCAAGTTTATGAAGTCGGTTCACTTGCAGTCCACGTTTCCAAAATATGAGCTGCAACCGGGAGCTAGCAGGAGAGGTCGGAAATCAAGAGTGCCTAGTGTGCTTGTGAAGGACTGCAGAGTCAAAGATGGGGTAGGTATGGCCACCAGGTCAGGGGACACTGGAAGCAAGAAGAGACAAAGAACAGCCTCCTGTAGAGCTTTGGAGGGGGCAGCAACCCTGCTAGCAACTTAACTTCAGGCTTCGCTCTCCAAGACTGTGAGAAGAAATTTCTTCTGTTGAAAGCCACCAATTTCATGCTGAGTTGTTACAGCACAGAAGACCAGTGTGTGTGTGTGTGTGTGTCTGTGTGTGTGTGTGTGTGTGTGTGTGTGTGACGAATGTCATAAACATCTGTCCCCACTTACCATTCCTGGGAACTATCCAAGAGGATGTTGTTCTGTTACACAACAGCTTCCAAAAGAACAGCGTATGAACAGTTTGCTAGTTTTGTAGCATTGACAAGACTTGGTAGAGCCTAGCATGATGCCTGTGGAGGAGGATGGAAGAAGGTACCGTGAACTCATCTGCAAATAAAAATTCACAAATCACATGAACTATGGCAGCTAGTTAATAACCCATTTTCACTGCATTATGGGGCTGTTTTAAAGAAGTGTGGTTTCACCTTCTCTCCAGGAAATACAGGATAATTTAGAAAGAAAAATAAACAAAAGACCACTACTTTAAGATTAGTTGAAGACTAAAGGACCCAAACATTGATATTGTCTAACATCGTGGCTCTCAGCATTCCTAATGTTGTGACCCTTTAACAAATTCAATAAAATTATTTAAAAATAAAATGAAAACAGTAATGAAAATAATTCTACACAGATGCAATTGGTTTTGCTACTGTTATGAACCATAATGTAAATCTCTGTTTTCTGGTGGTCTTAGGCGGCCCCTGTGAAAGGGTCATTTGACACCCCCCCCAAGGGGTCACAACCCACAGGTTGAGAATCACTGAGCTAAACGGGCAGTGTTAACTGGGTACTGTAAGGAAGTAAACAGGATTGCTTATCCACAAAGTGTTCTTAAACTGTTGATAAATACTGTGTGCCCATACATATGCCCTCATATGTGACGCGCGCCCACCTCGCCAGCAAGGAAGACACGCGGCAACACACCAGGATCCTTCCGCAGCAAACATTTATTCCAAAATGAAAATGGAGGAAGACCCCAGGCCCGGAAAAGGCACTGTTTATATACCCTTGGAGCGGTGTATTCACCTCTGATTGGCTGCTTACTTGTTGCGCGCCAAAACGCCCTGGGATGGGCTTTGACTTTAGCGTGCTTTTACCATAGCACATGCGCGGTTTACTTGTTTACTAGGAGGAACACCGGATGCCAGCGCCATCTTGCAATGGCGGATTCTCCCAGCACAAGCCGTGGCTTCCTACACTCATAGTAAAGTGTTAACTGGATTTGAACTTACAGGGAACAGAAAGACTATGAGGAAATAATAAATAAGATTATAATATCCTTCATTGTGAATCTTCCCTATGTTCAGGAAAAAAGTTGCCTTCTCTTTAATTGATTTAACTAAAACACTTGGAAAACATTAACTATTTTAAAATGTCATTTCGTTATGTAAAAATCAGTTTAATATACAATTTTATTAGTTTCATTAGGTTTCCAATTCCTATGACAAAAGCTGTATTGTTGCAAAATGTGAAACACACAGAATTATATATGTCCCTCTTTGGCTGCTCCGTAGGGACTCTTACACTCAGAGTTTTCGAGTCAAGGTGTCAGATGTAACTTCTAGAGACAATAGTTTTTGAAAGGTCTCCCTTCAGTATTGGGAGAGCGATCTGGGGAGTGTTGGACAGCCAGTTTGTCATGCAAATAGAGTAAAATTAAAACGTGGACATGATGCGATAGCTCTAAAGGAAGTCAAATTGCCCATAGCATGTTTGTAAGTCTGAAATCAGATCTTCTTGTTTAGCACCGTAACACACTGTATATGGCCTTCCTGATGATGCATAGGAAGTTCTGTTTTAGGCTAGCTGTGGCTGTTTATGTATTGTGTGTGTAAGGGGGATAGGGGGTTGTTGTTTCTTGTTCTTCTTGTTGGCAAATGGAGCCTAATTCCAGTAGATACGAATCAGAACGGGATTTCCACTAAAAGGCTTTTTTCAGAGTAGGAGAAAGTTCAATAATGAATTTCTCTAGATCCAACCAAAGCAGATTCACAGACAGTGCTGTAGTATCTCTAAAGCCAGCCCAGTTTAAGAAAATAAAACTGTAAGAACTGACTGATGGAGAGGAAAGTGGTCTGAGCCCACTGGTCCTGATGCTTCTGGACAGGATGGAGACTGTGAGAACCTGGACACCGTTCTGATGATTCTGCTAGAGAAAGCTACTCTGAGATTCCTTCAATCTCATCCTCTGGCTAGGCACTGAGAGGGGTTTGATACACTCAAATGGAGACACAATTACTGGCCCACCCCGACCCTACCATGCCACGGGAGGAAGTGAGGACTTTGTAATGGCTGCTTCCAACTGAACTTCCAGATCCTTTCATTTCATAGTGGTTTGGGAAATTAAGATTAGCATTGGCTAAAAATTATCTGTGGTGGGCTGATTATTGGTAATGTGCAGCTTTATAAAGAGAAGTGGGAAGGTTAGCCCAAACAGGCAAACACACGTGCTCCTTGTCTTTTCTGTAGTGATACCTATAGAGTCTTGGGATAGATCATGAGAAAACCATACCAGATGGGGATGCTCTGCCTTAGAACTCCAGAGCTGTGAACCAAATAAATATCCCTCTTTCATAAAGTTGTCCAGCCCTAGGTATTCCATTATAGTAACACAAACCAGATTGGTGCAACCTGCTTCTGCAAAAGGAATTTTAAACACAAAGCACCAGCCATTGTTCCAGTTAGGTTAGGAGAAGCCATACTCTCTGAGTTTGTCTCTCATATATAATTAGAAAGTGAGCAAAGAACTGCAGTAGAGTCTGGGTCTACTGTGTTTATCAGAAGATAATTACTTCACTGGGTGTCTACTTGTCTGTTTAGCTTCTTTTTATTTTTTTTCATTAAAAACTTGTTTATTCATTTTACATCCTGATCGAAGCCACACACCCCTCCTCCCAATCTCACCTTTGCACTCCTCCCTTCATCCCCCCTTCTCCTCCTCAGAGGTTAGCTTCATTAAAAAAAAGAAAAAAAAGAAGAAAAAAAAACAAGTCTCACTGAATAACTATAGTTGGCCCCAAAACAGTGATCCTCCTGCCTCAGCTCTCCAAGTGCTGAAATCCTTGGTGTACACTACTCTGTGCGACGACTAACATCTCTTTTCCTTGCCGAGCTAGCCTGTGGTAGGCTGACACTGCTAAAAAGGAAGAGTGATTTGAAACCTAAAGCTGATGTCTCGTGGAATGATTTATTCTATCTCATTTCCCCGAAACCAAGTCTGACACAGTTATATGTGATAGACTGTATACAATGTAACTTTGCATATGAAGCATGTGCTGCAATTATAGAAGCACATGCTGGCCACGCCCATGGGCTTCTCTCTCATATTTTAAGCAGTTTAACTCACCTGACCACAACAATATATAGTGAGGGTATCCAGCCTTTTGACACTGCAACACAATATTGCCATCTACACAAGTGTGTGGCTGCATTCATAGCTATCCTTGGATGCATGCAGTCCACAAGCTAAAGGTTGAATGCACTTGGTTGAAATTATCGAAGATATGCTGGAAAGCTTTTATGATATACAAAATAGTAACCATGGTTTTAATCTCTTTTTCTACAGAAAGATGGTCTGGTAGGCATACCATATGGGCAAGGTAGTCCATTAAGAGCCTTATGTTCCTTTTCTGATGTCCCATAATACTCTTGAACATAACTCTCATGGAAATGAATGGATGACAAGTCTATATTCTAGACCATGGGTGATGTGACGGTTGATCTTGTCAGTTTCATGAAAATTAGAATCATTGTGAAAACCTTGACTCTGAGGGGGTATTTGTTTTAGGGAAAGTAGAGAGGCCGGATGTAGGAAATAATTGGTTTTATAAACATAAGAAAAACTCAAATGATCCCATTAGCCGGGTCAGATTTATCCCAGGCCTTTGTATATGTGTTGCCTCTGAAGTTTGCTATACTCTGCCTGATTCTGTTCAAGGTCTAGCTGTTCCTTGCCTTTGTGTTCTCTTGTGTCTGTGTACACCTATGCAGTGTCCCTGTAGTGTCCAGTTTACTCAAGTTGGTTTCTAGCTTTCTGCCTCTGGCATATTCTGCACGTAAGTGGCCATCTTCCTCCCTGGCCATGCGATCTGGACTTTTGCACAGCCTCCAGGCTTCTCTCTTCCACTCACAAGAAGTGTCATTCAATGATCAACAGCAAAGAATGCTGTCATTGGTTTCGTATTTCCAGGTTACTCCCTTTTGAGTATAGATAAAGCTTGTGATAAGTAGCTAGTAGCCATACTTAAACCAATTAGATCACCTTGGGAACAGATCCATCTTCATCAATATGTACCAATATGTACCCTCCCTTGTAGAAACGTCAATCAAAGGTAGTGATGTGTGTTGATCTCATGGGATACCCACTTCAATGATTGCTATCTTTGATGGTGTTAAAAGGCACACTGGCACTTGGAAATTTTTGTTTTATAAATGAATGCTGGATACATGAGACTCAGCCCCCACGATCGAGACAAGACACAGCACAAAGTTGAAAGCTTTCTCTGAAATGACAAAAAAAAAAAAAAGTTGAATTTGTGTCAGGGAAATCATCATACTCTTCTGCCAACATGAGGGGTATTTTTCCCCTGTCAAACGATCTGTCTAGTGCTTATGAAGGCAGCCAAGTGGCTTTAGCAGCATAAAATCTAAGAAACAGAGAAATGCACTCTATGGACTGAAGGCCACATCCAGGAGAGTGAGTGAGTGGTCAGCTTGGAAGACAAATCTGGAACCAGACAAGAATGTCCAATATGGCAGACGGTATCGTCATTTCTAATGGGCTCTATCTACAGTGTCCAATATGGCACACGGTGTCCTAATTTTCTAACAAGCCTCATCTATAGCCACCATTCCCCTGATGTCTCCCTTGCCATTTAAGTCTCTTCTTTATAGTTGTGTTCTGGTACCACCACCCCATTAGAACTGGTGTTCAGAATTCTATGCATCATTTGCCTTAGAAGTTTCAAGTATTTTAAAAATAGAACTTTATTTATTTAGAGAACAATGTGTTGATAATATACAATAGGCATCATATATATATATATATATATATATATATATATATATATACTATAATTGAGGTCAGAAGAGTAAATAAGCAGGCTCGCTGAAAATGTGTGCACCCGAAAGTATATAAACTGGGCTAAGAGATTAAGATAAATCCCCCTGATGAAGTAACTGAAAACTTAGAATCTGAGAACTAAATAAGAGTTAGTTAGATGGGTGGTGGAAATGGGAAAGATTTCAAGCTGGGAAGACAGCATTGTAATGGCTTATCTTGGCTACCAACCAATCTGACAATCTGGGAAGAGGGAACTTCAGCTGAGGAATGTGTCCATCAGATTAGCGTGTGGACCTGTCTGTGCGACACTGCTATAGAGGAGTCCAGCCTACTGTGAGCAGTCTGTCCCAAGGCAGGTAAGCCTGGTCTATGTTTAAAAAGCTGGCTGAACAAACAGGGAGCAATCTAGGAAGCAGCACTTCGTGGTTTCCGCTTCTAGTTTCTGCTTTGTCTTCTCTCTATAATGGACTGTAAGATGCAAAAGAAAACCCCACGTTGGTTTTGATCGTGGCGTTTAGGTTTTGATCATGGCGTTTATTTACAGCAACAGAAAGCAATTTAGAAGGAGCGTGTACTCGGGTCCTGAAGCAACAAGAAGCGCGAGCTTTCAAAGTAGAGGCTAAAGATGTTACCGGCAAATGAAGAGAGCCAAGAGAGAAGGCTCAACAGTGGGAGGGGCGGGGCTGTATGGGGTGTTGCTGATCACGCTAGGGTTTTTAACTTTATTCGAAACTGATTTTAGTGTGGTCTAGCAGAGGTTGGGACAGGACAACCAATACACTGCAAAAAGCATTTAAATATGAGAGAAAAAGACACTGACCTGAACTTTGACAATAAATGCAGAAAGAAGGGAAGGGGATAGACGTTGGGGAGGACTTTGTAAACAGATGAGATTTCATTAACCAGAATGCCCCTTGCAAAAATGCCAGCCGTGTTTACTGGGCTGCTGATTTAATTAAATAAATGATTCCGAAGCCAGGAAGAGAAAAAGGAAACTACCTGTGTCGCTCGGCCCGTTTACATTTATGAAGAAATATCAATTTAATTAATTACATATTCCCTATGCCATTTGTGGGAGGAGATGGAAAGGCAAATGAAAGTTAAGGTTTTGCTTTCCTAGCATGGAGGCCAAATGTTCGAAGCGGACGTTTCTGGTTGGTTCCCAGAGAACCACCGCCAGAGAAGGAACCAGGTTTCGCGCATGCTCACAAAGCGACTCAGTTCCCAGTCAGTGGTGAAGGTGTATACTGGGGACCTCGCGAACAGTTTAAGAAGGAGTGCCCAACTTCTTCCTTTCTCCCTACTTAGAAGGAAGTTGGGGTAGTCTCTTGTTCTGCCTGGCCACTTTCAGCTATCAGCTAAACTGTAGGACCAGTCATGAACAGTGTCATAGATGACATATAGAATAGTTGTTGTGCGTTAGCTACGTATTGATTACACTGTGTCATTAATTACAAATGACTACATATTAATCATGAGTAACCAATAGCTTATCATCCTAAGTGGCCATTTGTAATTTCCACTTATGCAAATCTCTTCTAATCACAAAAAATCATTGCAAAATTGAAAATGATCGGAAGCCAAAAACTCTTCTTAGCTCCTTCCTGATTCTTTGCCCTTCCGTTGCCCTTCAGTCTGATAAGCTATAGGAATTGTTTCCCAGAGGCACTAGAGAGCAAGGACCATACACTATTACAACCAACCAAATTCATTTAGGAGAGCCAAAGTGCCCTCCTTACATAGAAATGACAGAACAAGTCAGGGTAAGTACAATCATGCCCTGCACTGCGAGTCCACGATCCCAGAGAGTCAGGAGACTGAGGTGGGAGGATCAAAGTTCAAGGCCTGTCTGAGACACTAGCTGGGACTCTACCTCAAAGTAAGGACAAGAGAAAGAGGGTGGAAGCAGAGCTCTTGCCCAGCCTGGCATCAGATGCTAGAATCAGTCCCCAGAACTAAAATCAAGAAATGAAAAAGCATAGCGTTAAACCCATTTCCAATTGAAGATCTGTACTCTTCTCATCCGGGCAGTCCCATAGGATCCTGAGCACACTGCTTGACCATACTGCTACTCTGAGCATCAACTCCATCCAGTGAGAGGCACTAGAGAAAGATTTTCTAGTTAGAAAGGCAACTCAGTATTTATCGTGGGAAATGTTACATCTAAAAGTAACAGCGTGATTTTCCTCCTCAAAGATTTATTAGCGAAATCATTACCCCTAGGATTACATAAGCAAGCTGTGAATGGATTTATCTTCAGAATTATTTCAAAAACTATTGATGATCTATGATCTCCCGCCGTGTTCTAAAGCCAACCAAGGGACTCTGGTACCATGGTGACAGCAACGGTGTCTCAGACCACAATGTTAAGAGAAGACATTATCAGTGACAGGAAGCTGGATCTCTGTTCTCTACAATATGTCCTGCTGACTTGGGCATCAATAACTTCCTGGCTCTCTGAGAAAGCTTGCTGATGGAGTCAAAGCCCAAATCATCGTGTGTCCTCCTCCAAATAGGAGAGAATGTCTAACCGCAGCAGCTCTTTGGTGAAAAATGTCATGGGAAGAAATGGGCAGGCCCAGGAAAAGCCAATATTCTTCACTGTGTTGAGTATATGCTACCTAGGGAGCCTCATTATAGATGCACACACGGTTCTTGCAGGGGTCGATTCATGGAGGAGTCATTGATTGCCACATGCAGGCGAGCCTGCCACTTGTCAGCTCAGCTCTCCAAATCAGTGCTCAGCGTGAGTGAGGGTTGCACTGTCTTACCCCATGCTGGGCTGGAGGTGGCATTTAAGTATGCAGTGATAGAATGCAGAATCACATGCCTTTAGTAGTCTCATGGGCGTCTCTTCTCTAGCCTGGAAATGGCCCATCTCCAGAGCCTGTTCTTAGGCTGCTTCTCTTCCTTCCCCCCATCCCCGCCCTTCCCAGGACTGCATCATCTTTACACACATAGGTCCCAAGACGTCATCTCCAGGCTCCCTGGATGGCTCACAAAAGGAACGAAACATGGGACTTATCAGCATTCCTTTGCCCTGCCATCAGCCCACCCTGCCTGCTCCCGTGCCAGTCCTTCCAGTGTCAGTCAACAACCTAGTCACAATCAGCACGATCTGCCAGCTTAGAAGCCTGGATGACAACTCTGACACTCCCTTCTCCTCACTACCACACCGACCCCACCCCTCCAACCTGCCTCCTGTCCTCCTACATTTACCTCTCCCCTACTTCTCCACCTGTGCTGTCCTAGTGTGTCCCGGACACGGTGGTGCCACACTCCTGCCCCAACCCATTTTCTCCTTCTTGACCACCTTCTTACCACTCAGATATCAGTGGGACCCTAACTCTGCCATATCAGCTTGGATCCTTGAACGACATCACACTGCATACTGGTAAAACCCAGCGAACTTTCGAATCCTGTTCTTGCTATTCCTCTTGTGAAAAACCCACTCTGTCAAATAAATCGTACTTTCTCAAGTTCCTTCTGCCAGCAATCTCTTTTCTCTAAAACATCTAAAATGTGAGATAATGTTTTAAATCTGAATACTGTACATTTTTTTAAAAAAATCTGAATTTTGAACTGTTGGTGCAAAACACAACACTTGCTCCAAAAGGAATAATAAGCCATTTATTCTGAGCCTAATATTAGTGACCGTGTTCCTGGAACCCAGTTTCAGGTTACCCTGAATTGTATGTACCACGGTAGAAGTGGCTACATGAACTCTACCACAAAGTAAAGAGAGGTTATAAACCAATATATGTGCTGAATGCACTAGCAGAGACATCCGGCGGGAGGTTACAACAAAGTGGGGCACTCTCTACTTTGAGCCTAGACAAGGGGTTCTCAACCTGTGGGTCTAGACCCTTTCATGGTTGACTTCTGTTACAGGAGTCACATATTGGATATCCTGCATACCAGATATTTACCTATGGATTCATAACTAGCAAAATTATGAAGTAGCAATGAAGCAATTTCTGGTTGGGAGTCACACAGCATGAGGAACTGTATTCAAGGGTCACGGCATTTGGAAGGTTGAAAAGCACTGGACAAGATGCTCTCTGACAGCTTTCCATGCTTCTAGTTAGGTGAAGCTAGTGCTATATTAAGCTTATCTCTACAACAGGTTTTATGTGAACATTAAAAAAAAAAATGC
Organism: Grammomys surdaster; assembly: GCF_004785775.1. NCBI lineage: Eukaryota > Metazoa > Chordata > Mammalia > Rodentia > Muridae > Grammomys > Grammomys surdaster. Next base: position 5,905,835 of record NW_021621071.1, read on the forward strand.
TAGGTCAGATAAAGCGATGTGTGATAGATGGGCATTACAGAGAATAAAGATAGCCCAAGACAATCCAGCTAGGGACTGAGCCCACAGCAGCACCGAGCTGCAGCTTTTGGAAGGCAAACCCCTGTAGACAGAGCCTTGACCTTCCACTTCGCAACAGTCAGAAGCTGGCCTGTTTGATTTGCCAACATCACTTGCACATTACTGTTGACTATTGTATTTGAGGCCTCTGACGTGCAGAAGGACAGCCCAAGGAAATCCCCCATCAGTGAATCACAGAACTTCCAGCATGTATGAAAGCCACAGCAGCCTGAATCAGTGATCCTTCAGTGAACAAGAAATTCTGCCCTATTCTTCTGACCTATTCCAGGTATTAAGAAGAACAGATTTGGTGGAATAAGGTTGTATTTATTTAAGTCTTAGAGAAGAAATCTAAAGTTCTTGAAGGAAATTTGTTCCAGAACACGTTAAAAGTGAACAGTGGTATGTGCGGAGAGTCAGCCCCGGGCTTTAACATAATTAGGGTGCTCCAAGAAGCAGCCCCAGTTGAAGTAGCAAGCTCTACACTGGCAGACTTCCCGATGTTAAAAGAAAGGCTAAGCTAGGTACGAGCAATACATAGCGGGAGAGTCAGTGGCTATAAAAGTGACTAGAAATGAGGAAGGCTCTCTTAGGAACTGAGAAAGCTTCGTGTGACAACATGCAGGCATCCCAAAAGGGCAGGTCTAACTGGACACCTTGCCTTCTGTCCTCCGGGGGACAGAAGCCGTTCTTCAGAGCGCCAGCCAAAGAGAAAATGATGACCCCGTTCATGGTCTGTTCTCTGTTTTACAGAGTTTGTCAAAACAGAACTCTCCACTCTTGAAGGAAGCCAGGCACTTTACAGCTGCTGAGAGACACTGGCGCCCTGATTGCCTGTGATTATGCCTTCCCAGCCTGCAGGCTCAGCGAATCCCCTTGCGCTGGCCATGGCTGTCCTGGTGCTTGCTTATTGAAAGGAACGAAATGAGGTTTTGAAGCGCTTAATTGGATGGCTGCTTTACCGTTGACTGATGACTACGACTGTTAGTAAATTAAGAGTATAGGGTTCAAAATAGCGAGACAGTGTCTTCTGAGGAATCGCCAATAAAACGCTTTTAACTTTGCTCCTACCACCAAATGCACAAATGAAAGTGAGCACTTGATACATGCAATAGTCTTTGTGTATGGCCCGATGAGGTTAAAAGTGTGGGGTCCTCTGTACAGCGTTCTACCCAGTGAAGTCATCCATGAACTCAAGCAGGTTATATAACCTCTCTGCTTCAGTTTTGCCATCTATGAAGGAGGAAGAATACTGGTACTTTCTTCGTGTGGATCACTGGGATTATTTAAAGAGCTAGCAGAAGGCTTTAGTGACTAGCAGTTCCTTGACTATTTGCATCTATTGTATTGCTAGACCCTCAACCTAGAACTGACCTTAATACATGCATGTAATTAAAATGGTATAAAAGCACAAAGGAGGAGGGGGATGGGATGGGGGTTCTAGGGAGGGGAAATGGGGAAAGGGGATGACATCTGAAATGTAAATTGATAAAATAACCAACAAAAAATAAAATAAAAAGGCATGATAAAATGCTAGCAGGGATCCTGGCAGTGGTGGTGTATGCCTTTAATCCCAGCACTTGGGAGGCAGAGGCAGGCAGATTTCTGAGTTCAAGGCCAGCCTGGTCTACAGAGTGAGTTCCAGGACAGCCAGGGCTATACAGAGAAACCCTGTGTCAAAAAACCTAAAAAAAAAAAAATGCTAGCAGGGTTATTAGTAGGAACATAAAAGGAATATAGGCTATACATTATCTCCTAGAAATTTATCAGCATCATTGGATTGTGGTGGCACAGGAGGATATCCTTTACCTTTCATACAGATGATATTATAGCCTTCGTCCTCAAGGAATATCTGATGATAGCAAGAATATTTATGCACAGCCTGGAAGATCAAACTTCACAGCATAGCGGAATTCAACAAATACCCTGGCACGTTCCTGTTCCTTTTTACAAAGGAAGGTATCAGGGCTAGTGAGGTGGCCCAGTGGGTAAAGCCACTTGCCATCATGTCTGACAACCTGAGTTTGACCCACGAGAGAGAATCTGCTTTTGCAAATTGCCATCTGACCTTCACATATTCCCTGTGACCCTGCGTGTGCATGCATACACAAACACGCTTCAATACACAGATGTACTAAACATTTTACTTAAAAAGGAAGAGGTGTGTGTGTGTGTGTGTGTGTGTGTTCTGTTGGAGTGCCATAAAAAAGCTCTTGACCCAGTGATTTGTATTTGGGTAGGTACTTAATAAATATCTATTATGACTTTGAAAAATATAAAAGTAACTAGCAGTAGATTATCTATTCTCAATCAGATATGTCATTTATCAATGACACATTTATCAATAAGCACTCTCATCTGACAGTGGGCAACGTGGGTAAGGTCTCTACCTTCATGGAGCCTGGACTAGTGTATGGATGTGGGTATCTCATAGCTACCTCCCTTGAACTGTTCCAAGTATGTCGCTTAAATGTGCAGTGCCAACTAAGGACCCTTCCTTCCTTGCAATCTCCATGTTTATTCTGGCAGACTACATACTGCTACCTGCCAGCATCTTCTGGCAGCAGCACAGTGCTGTCAGCCTCAGCCGTTAAGGCGTCAGTGGCACTCTCTGAGGTGATGCCCACAGCCTTACAGCTCACAAGATAATGAGAAAATCTGGGGAGGCTGATGCTGGTCCCAAATATCCCGTGCCCTTCTCTGTAAACTGATGACAAGACTTGTGGTTTCTTTTATTCTCTAAACTGTGGCTGTGGGATGACATTCTAGCACAGAAACTATGAGCTTGATTGTGCTATTTTTTCTGTGTAAGGGAAGCATTTCAGAAGGAGGTCTTCCTCAGACTAGGTCCCGGATACTGCCGTGAGCAGAACCCCTTTCTACACGCTGTTCCTGAGTGAAAAGTATTTCGTTTTTTAAGCTACTGTAAGGTTAGACTGGTTAGGCAATGCAACCTGCCCTCACTGTATACCACATACATGTACAAGTGTATCTCCCACCTCACCTTTTCTCGGGCCTGACACTGCCCCAGAATGTGTTTTTGGCTTGATTTTGTATTTTCTGTGACTCTGTGGGTAGATACTGACTTGCTGTTCCCTAGGAAGAAAATCTGAATATGAGAAATGAGCATAGAACCAAACTCTGAAGTTAAGGTCCAGCTCACCTACTCCTTTCTTTTGTAGCCTTACAAAGATCAACTAGCCATCTGAGCCTTAATTTACTTAAATAGGAGAAACAGTATTCAAGTATCTAATAAGCATGCCCCAAAGTAGAAGATCGTTTGAGTTCTTTACATCTCATGGATAGGCTCAACTACCTGATCCCATAATATGTTGAGCCTGTACCCCAACTGACTAACATATACACTTGAGAAAGTATGAGCTCCTTGGGTCTTGACTTCTAAGTAGAGCCCCAGGTCTTCTGCTGTGATTCCCCATATACTACTCAGTCCAAAAGAAACTTGACAGCTCTGTTTCAAGAGAACCGTTTGCTTCTGCCCAATTATATAGAACAATGATCTTTGAAAACCAATACCTGAGGGGAATAATCTTAGATCTGATCACTAAAATATACAGAATTCTGATTTAAAAAAAATAGATCCATTTAGCCCTAAGTTACATTCATGCATGTTTCAACATCATACAAACACAATGACTTGGAGTAGCCTGAAGATTCCTCCAGCCTTGGGGAATTTGGGGCAGAGTTAGGGGTTAGGTGGGGTAGGTCATTTGTCCTTCACTACTGCCATGACCTCTCAAGTAGAATTCCTCACAATTTCTCCTTCTAGAAAATCTTACTTGGCAGTGTGAATTAGTTTAGATTCATTAATTCATCAAATATTTATTGATTGCCTAATATGTATATATTTGAGTCACTTTCTGGACATGAGGTAGGTATGTTACTACCCATATGAAGCTTGCATCTACATGTCTGAGGGAAGCTGTGTTTGGGGACATATCCATGTATTTACGCTACAAAGACCTTCAGGATCTGAAGAACATTGGGGATGTTTTGACAAATTTGATTAACGTCTAGAGAAAAAAAATATTAGGAAGCATGAAAACTAGCTTCTGAGTTCAACCCCTCCCCCAACATGTGAAAAATAAATGATTTTGTAAAATTGTATTATCAGTTGGTTAATTTCATTTTTAAAAATTAGGACAAGTTGCCTTAGATGTGCCTATGCACTTGCTGCAGACTTAGAGGAGATCTTACCGTCTGAACGAATGCAGAAAGCTAATCACAGTCTTCCACGTAAGAGCAGCATGAGGTACCGTGCTCAACGTGTGTGTGAAAGATGATAGATACTGAGATACAGGCCTGACTTTGCCAAAAGTAAACCTTAGAAGGCGGCCCTGTAAGCATGCTTTCTGTAATCACTGAGCCTGAGAGCTATGGAAATGGACAGAGAAATATTTATATGAAACCAGTCAATGTATAGTTCTTTACATTTGAAAATATTGTCTTTTACTACTTATTCTATTCTGCACAAATAATAAATAAATAAATAAATAAATGGAAAGAAAAATGGCTACTCATAATTAATCTTTGAGTTGTATGAGTTCATATAATAACTACCTATGACTAGAGACACGTTTTTCTGATAAGGTCATATTAATCAGTTTGAGAGTTGAAGGATTAGAAATATAAATAAAAATGGAAGTTCTCAAAGGAGAAAGGGGCCAACAAAGAGGAGAAAAGAAGATAATGAAAATCAAAGAGGGTTTGGTAGTGACATTTACGTTGAGCTACGATTGCCTCTTGACTGCATAGGTATTTTGTGTCTTACACAAAATTGTGTATATGTGATTACCATAGGAGATAAGGCTTGCCTTTATTTACTTAGTGTCATACTCATGCCCATTCATAAGTTGAGACCCAACCCTTATTGTGATGGTTTGCAGATTGGGGGATTTCCATAGCTGATGAGTCCATGAGGGCAGAGTCATCCTGAATAAGGTGTTCTTGTAAGAAAGGTTCTGCAGAGCTCCCTGTGCTTTCTGTTATGTGAAGTGACAGTTGGAAGCCAACTCTCTAGGAACCAGGAACTAGTATGGTAATTTTCTGTATTAGCCCCAGTAGCAAAGCCTTCTCTGAATTAGATCCCTATGTGTTTTGCATCAAAATGTATTTTGGGAGCTGGACATACATGGACCTTGCCTTTCTGTACGTTCCATCCTGGTGCAGAATATATACAATCTACAACTAAACACTTGAATAAGATTATAGATTAGTATGTCACGAAGGTGGTATTAGAAGGAACCATATCTGGTACAATGCTAATGTAGGCAGGAGAAAAGGGCAAGGAGAGGCAAGCCTAAAGAGTCAACGTTGAACAGAAGTCAGAGCCATGAAAAGCTTATCATGGAGAGCTCGAAACAGAAGAACATTTTATAGTGGGGACCAAGGAAGTGGCAAAGCCCCTAAGACAGGGATGAGTCCAAAGAAGAGAAGGCAGGATGTATCATTGGAAAGCAGGATTAAAGTGTGGTGCAGGCAGGTGTCAGAGCACACAGATCCTAGAAGATGTTGGCAAGGTTTAAAAGTTTCTTTCTGGATCAAATGAATCAGCAAAAAGCACTAGGCAAGAGATCAACGTGTGAAGCAAAGGGCTAATGAATTCAGTATTTTATCGTCACTTCTATTCCTGAATATTCCTGAAATCGACTTGCATTTTCCAATACATGGCCAACCACTCTGAGTGGACTTAAAAGGAAGAGGAACAGACACTGCAAACCAGAACTCTTACAAAGGAAACCTGGGGTGAACATTTTATTCCTTCTGCTTTTAATGGAACCCAGCATTTTTAATGGAGAATAAAAAGATTGTATTCTTAGCTGGATATTATTTGCAGAAAGCATCTCCTACAAGTTATTAGACAGTTAAAGGAGCTTCAAGAAGAGGAGTTGGAAACAGGAGGCAGGGTGGGGCTCATTAGCACAGGTGTCCTGCTGTACTGCTCTACCCGGTCTTCTACAGCAGGGTGTGAAGAGACGAGTGTGAATGCCCATGTTCCCACCTCCTTCTCACCTTCCCCATTATCACCACTCCATTTGCACCTCACTCCTTCTCTTTCACCTTATTAGCAAGCACAGTTCCATTCCCAGTTAATTGAAGGAGAGGTGTTACCAACAATCTCTCCGTCTACTACAGTTCCCCATCTTTCTTTCCCTGCCCCCTCTATCCCCTGTGCCTACTCCCTCTCTCCTTAGTTTCTAGCAAGCTTCATTCAGAATTTCATAAAGTCGCAGATAAAAAAAATGTTTAAAACCCCCAATAATAAATATATTATATATACATAATATATACACTCTTTTTCTTCTCTTTTTTTTCTGAGATAAGATCTCCCTGTGTAAACCAAGCTATCCTTGAATTGAGGGATCTGCCTACCCCCGCCTCCCTAGTGTTGGGATCAAAGGATCAAAGGTGTGCACTACCTTGTGTGACCAGGAGGCCCTTCCCAAGCTAAGGGACACATTCTTACAGGAACTTTAAAGCATCAATATAAAAAATAGTCAAATGTTTCCTATTCCAAAAAACATGAGAATAAGAAACTGTGGGGTGGCAGCCAACGTTTTCCATGGTTATTTCATATTGGGTGTCTTTAGCACTAGCCCCACATTTGGGGAGACCCATCATTGATTTGCACTGTGCAGTTTCCTGGTAGGGATTTGAACTGGAGCGATTCGTGTGTGCAACAAGGTAATGGCAGGAATCAATGTTCAATGTTCAATGTTGATCAATGTTCTCAAGCTGTCTGGACTGGAATCCTACCTCCATCCCCCTCTAGGAGAATTTAGGTGATCACTTCGCCCTTTTACCAACTTTGCTTTACTATAAACTAGAATAAAAATACTGTGTCCCTGCTGGGGTTGAGAGGGATAAATATAGAAAAGTGCTTTGGATAGTACATGAGAATAGCCCAATACTATATGACGTCAGTGATCACTAACCCTACAAACTCATAGTTGTCAGTATGGCAAGTGACAATTATCCTTGGTCCTAATAGGATTCTGTTCCTCACCCTTGGTCTAATACATATGATCTCTGGTCAAGTCACTGCCAAATATTTGACAACAGGCCCTTGCTCTCCAGCAGTGGGTTAAAAGAATACAAAGACCCAGCAGCTAACCCCACCGGCCACGTTGTGGTTCTCCAAGGACCAGCCCACTGCTGAGGCCACAGATGCTCAAGAGCACCTTAATCCATTTGTCTAGGCCTTGCTCAAATATAGATGGATGGTGTTTTTCACCTGAATGAACGTTCTGCTAAGATACTCAGATACTATTGTTTCAAAACCTTTGGGCACACACACACCCCATTTTTTTAATAGAGATGTTAAAATTTAATGTTCAACAATCCTTTATCTTTTCAAAGCACTTAATAGGAATTTTGCTAGTTAAAATACTTGTTGAATGTCTACTATATGTTGAAACATAAGAGTTAATAATAAAACAGAGTGACTGTGCAAACCTGCTCATCATTAACAACACAGGATGTTGAATGATAGGGGAAGACAAAGGGACATGGTGAGGCCACAGACAAGAATCCAGGAGCTGCATTCCTGTGGGATCTTCCAGCCTGGAGCAGAGAAGCAACCCCAGGCTTCTATGGATTCGAGCTCTGTGGATGCGCCCACCACCCTCTCCTCACTGTGTTGTTTCCTCTGCTGCTTTCCCTTCACCATCCTGGCCACTTCAGAGCTGCACTCACAGGCTGGGGACTTCAGCTGGCTCATGATCAAGCAGGTGAGCAGCCGCTTTACGTGACCTTGTCGTCTCAGACCTTGGAGTCTTCTCCTGGGGAAGAATCTATCCCCTAGACACCTCCCTTGGCTTATGTATTGCCGGAAAGGGCAGATTTCACGCTTCTCCCTACACTATGGGCAGTCTAGTAAGGAAGCTCAAGTTCTAAGCAGAGAGGGTAGAAAGCAGCCTAACTGGTGCAAGCTGTACAAAGAACAATAGTAATATCAATAATATCAAGTGTGAGGCATGATTAACACATAGAAGAAGAGCTGACAACTTAACCTCTGGCTTCGAGTTTACTGCCGAGTACTTTTTCTGCTAGTCACTACTACACTGTTCTGTCCTGCCTGGGGCAAGATGAACTTCCAGTACCCTTCATAATTTCCTTGTTATAATTGCACATGTAATTGTGCAGAATAACAATATTCAATCGTAGCAATGCCTCTCTATTCTGTCTCGTTCTTAACTAAAAGATGGTCTAAACCTTCTGAAGAGTAAGGTGGAATAGTTCCGCCCTGTGATCTCAGCACTGGGGAAGTGGCCCAGGATCATCAGAAGTCTAAAGCCACTGTGGCTATGCAGTGAGTCTGAAGCCAGTGTGAGCGACATGAGACTGTAGTCTTAAAAACAAAAGTGGGGATGGGAGACCGCTAAGGAATTACATAGTATTTTCTATGAATTTCACAAAGTAAAAATCCTGTGTGTGTGTGTGTGTGTGTGTGTGCGCGCGCGCGCTTTGCATTGCTACAGAGGATTGCAAAGAAAGTCTAAGAGAAAGGAATGTTCAAGTCCAAAAACGGTTAGTTTTGTTTTAGTTTTTGTACTGAGTTTTAGGGGAATATCCAAAGATTAAACACACACAATAAATGCTAAAAAAAAAAATCAAATTTACAGTCCTTATCACCTTCTCAGTGCTTGAATTCCAGACATAAGACACCATGCCAGGCATGCCAGGCATTAAGTGTATTAACACTAAACTCCACAGGACCAATGAATCACGAGATGAGAGGGTGCTTCAGTCACAGGCATATTAAGTCTGTGCCTTCTGAAAATGGTCAAGAGAACATTTTAAAAATGCTTTCTTTGGGGAGCACTTATTGAAGATTCTGCCTTCCTAGTCACAGATGGATTCAGTTAGCTTCCTTCCTCTACGTTCATTCAGTTCCTGTCTGGAAGGTGGGCGGAGTTATTTATATACATGTGAACAGGGAGGAGGGAGGCCTTCACAGCTTGCCATCTAATTGCATACAGAATTCTGGCACCTTTTGCTTGGCCCTTGGCTGCTTCCCCACACCGTGTCTGGTACTAGAGACATAAAATTATGAATAAACCAATAATTGGCCCAGTTTCTACAGTGCAGGACACATGTTTTTCATGAACATTAAAATTCAGGGTTTTTTTTTTTTAAATCTGAAAAAGAGTTAAACCTGGATTCTGACATTAATTTCCACTTGTCTTCCTCTTGGCAGAGTGGGTTGTTTATTTCTGTCACAGGGTAACATTAACTCCTTTTTTTTTTTTTTTTGCATATTCTGTAAAACCTAACTCATCTTTTAAAAAGAAAAAAAGAATCCCTTGCTGTCTTTACTATGCATTTATATGGATTCCAACTTATAATTCTAGTTGTCTTACAGTTTCAGTCATTTTCTGTGTTTCCTATTTTGGGGTTATGCTAAAAAGTCAGCTGTCAAATGCAGCCTTTCCTTATTTTTCTTTCAGATCTTGGATGCCAACTGGCTTGTATACATTGGTGCTCAATAATACATATTTTTATAGTAACCTCCCTAGAACTCTAGGATTGGTTCCCTCTCTTTGAATTTGAAATCCTACACATTAGTCACAGAAATCAGACATGTTGATATCTACTTTCTTCACTCCTTTCTACTCCTCCTCTTGGCACAGGCTCCAGGCTTGCTACCTCACTGCCAGCTCTCAGCATGTCAAACTTAGTACTGTAGCACATCAAGTTACTAAAAGCAATGACCACTTTTTAACATAATTTGCCTTTGCTTGAATATTGACAAATATGTCTCTTAAATATATTCCTTTCTTAAATATATTCCTCTCAGAATAAATATATTCTGACACCATCCTGGGTGGACAACAGCCTGCTAAGTTTCCCATCCATTGACATTTACTTTGGAAGTTTAAGTAGAGAAACATGAAACACTTTGAGGAACTGTGGGAACTTTTTTTTAGGACAACTGCATCGGTGTCAGAGCTACTGGTAGATCAAGCTTAACCCTACGGACAACAAAATCTATAGGCAATAGCAGGGTGATGGGCTAGAAAGAAGAAAGACAAGATATCAAGAGTGGTTGTGTGTTGGAAGAAGTAAACTGGTAAGAGCTCATGAGTGTTGTTGAGCATCTCTTATTTCACTCTCCATGTTGTTTACCTCAGGGCTCTACAGCTTGTCCATTTCATGTCTTAACCGTCCATCTCCTTCTCCAACTGCCTTTTCTTTAAAAATCTTCTTCTAAATAGCATACATAGAACTAAATAAATACACACACATACACACACAGACATACACACATACACACACACACACACACACACACACACACGACGACAGTGTTTGCATCTTACAAGATGCTTGGATTCTTTAGCTGTAATCTCAGGCAAGGTAAAACAAAGTTAAGATTGAAGTGACCCTTTTTAACAGTTGATGTTGCCCGGTAACCCCTCAAATCACTGTACACTGGCATGCTTGTGCTAATTTGATTCTACTGGTGATCCCAAACAGAATCTTAAAAATAAGTAAGATGAGGTGGAGAGTTCAGTTGTTAAACATGCATACTGCTCTTGAAGAGGACCCTGGTTCTGTTCCCTACAACTATGTAAGGCAGCTCAATCACTTGTAGCTCCAGCTCCTGGTGAATCTAATGACTTTGGCTTCCTTGGGTAGTTGTATTTGTGTGCATATATCTACACATAGACACACAATTAAAATCTATATAGATGTTATTTGACCGATATGGTCAATGTCATTACCTGCAACCTCCTTGAAATTATGACTCATGCTTCTTCATTGTAAGTGGTCCAGTACAGGAATACCTCGCTAAATATCTATTTGCAGAATCAAATCAAATTATAATCTTAAAGAAGTACCTTTTCTCATTAGAAACTAGAGAAAAGACACACTAAAACTGTTCGTTCAGGCATATCCCAGCACTCCATGGCTGAACTTGTGAGTTTGAAGTCACACTGGGCTAGAGGGTGAGATAATTGCCTTTTTAAAAACTGAAAAAAATTGTTTGACTTACCGTGGTTTATAGTAACACTAATAAGGCACAGTTAGAACTTCCTTCACTTTTCTTAAAGGAAATTTGTGTGGGCTGAATGTATGTGCTGTATGCTCACACGTGGTCCTTGGGTGTGTGCCTGTGTACGAGGCTGGAAGACAGGGAAGGATGCATAGTTTCCTGCTCTATTGCTCCAATCTTACCCTTGAAGCAAAATCTCTCACTGAACTTGCTCAAGGAGGTTTTCAGTTAACAAGCCCCAAAATTCTGGGCCCCCTACAGTGCTAAGGAAACAGATCCACACCTGGGTTTTTACCTGGCTCCTTGAATCCAAGTCTTCATGTCTGTTCAAGATATGCTTTTATATCTACTGTGCCATCTCCCAAGCCAGTAGTAATTATTTTAATGTGAAATCCTTCCATTTTATTCAACATCTGTTACTTCTAAGGTAATTTTGTATAGTCTTGATAAAAAAATTCCGTAATATGAAATAAAAGCTGAAAACCAACAATGACTTTAAAATCACTTTAAAATATATATTCCTAAACTTTAAATCTTGTTAACCCCCATTCTCCACAACGCTCTTCCAGATTACCAATTTTAATCTTTTTCATAATAACTGGTTTTCAAATAGCTTCAAATTTTCTTAAAAACATGAGGGTATCTAATTTGCCTTTTATTAGTATTCAGCGATGGCCCTTTTACACCCTCCCTCCTCACACCTTTCTCTCCCTTCTGCTTCTCCATCTGTTTTTGACAAATTCCTGTGTGTGTGTGTGTGCATGTTCCTCACATATGTCCAACACAAACTTACATTCTGATCAGAGAGAAAAGTGAGTGTATCATTAAGTCTAGAGAACTATAAATAGTTCCAAGTAACTAGAGTCATACAGTGATATACACTTGTAGGTGTCAAATACTGCTGACAAATGTATTTCCTAAAATATACTTTCTTAGGGGATATAGCACTGTATGAAAAACTACCTGCTGTTTCTTAAAATATGCCTTCTCAACTGACATTTTCCTTGCCTTTTCTCAGCCTACTAAACATTACTATGTACCAAAACATACAACAGAGTAGTCTGTAGTGATTCTTTCATTCTCATTCAAAAGAATTTATTTTTTGCTTAAAGAACACAGACTGTAAATACAGCTTTAAAACATCTCCCAGCAGCCCAGGGTTGGTAAGGAAGTCTTCATAGGCGTTACAGGCATCTGGCTTTTCCTAATCTGTTCTAATGGGGTTAGGACAGAGAGACTTACAATAATAAGGATAACAACCTATGCTGCAACTGCTAATGAACAAAAATCAGTTACATGCAAGGAAAGAACAAAAAAATCCCTGATCAGGAAAGTAGACTTTATACCTTAGCAGAATCTAGTATTGATTCTTTGTCTTGCTGTAGATCTAAGTAAACCAATGGATCCTGGAAGCTGCTATGTAACCCAGGCTGGTCTTGAATTTATGAATTATTCTGCCTAAACTTCTCAAGTGCTGAGATTACAGATATGGGCTGCCACACCTAGAAAATTGGCTTTTATCTATGTTGTAGCAAATACTTGAACAGTTTAAACGTATGCAAACTAGTAGTAGGTCCTTATAAGCTAAACTGTCTCCCTTTCTTAAGTACAGCAACCTAATATGATAAAATCATAATAGAGAAGCAATTCAGAGTTCTCAAATTAACCAAGAGAAGCCAAGCCCCATGATCAACTGGGACCTGTTACCACATTTTTTTATACTGCCTTTTCTACATGACTTTGTTCTTGAAACACTACAATCAGTGAAATGTTCAAAGAAACAAAAACAATTAATTCAAGATAAGGTAACTAGAGGGAAACAGTTTCACCAAGTCTTCAGTCTAGATGGTGGATTCAACGTTTTACTTCTTCAAAAAGTACTTCAGTTGTTCCTGTAGGGAAAGGATCTGTTCATACTTCTGCTTCTCCTGTAACTTCAGCTGTTCCAGCACAGACTGGAAATGACTCTTGAGGGTCGGGTTTTCCAATTTTCTGAGGAGATCTTTCTGTCTTTGTGCTTTGCCCTGAATCTCTTGGAGTTTTTTCTCCTTGGAATGGATCAGCTTCTGAATTCCCAGAATTATTGAACTGCTACTTTCATTAGCTTCGCACAAGCTAAACTCAATAAACTTGGCTTGTAGCTCTCTTTCCAGGACTTCTTCAGAATCATCTTCCTCTTCCTCTTCCTCTTCCTCCTCATCCTCCTCTTCTTCTTCCTCCTCCTCTTCAGCCTCTCCTTCCTCTTCATCCTCATCCTCTTCTTCCTCCTCTTTTTCTTCCTCCTCCTCCTCATCTTTATTCTCTTGATCATCTTTGCCACTGCTAGAATCACTGAACGAGCTCTGAGCCATAGCACATGCTGATGAGGGGTGACCACCTACTTCAGAGGGCAATGGAAGATGTGGAGTGCAGGTTTGACTTTGTACTGCCTTGGTTTCATCCTCAACAACGATTTCCCATCGGCTGCTGATGGCTTCGGCGTCTGAGCGCAGCAACCTCTTCACTTCCTTTTCCACATCTTTGGAATCAACGTAGCCACCACGGCTTTCCTCGTTTTGCTTCGTATCAGGGTGCTTTTTGGTTGGTTTCCGAAACCGTTTCTTCCTGACATTCTTAAGTGGTGGAGTAATGCCGTGCTTCCAGATGTAGTTTTCCTCTGCTTCCCTTTCTTTTCCCGCTACAGTAGCACCAGCAGACGTAGCTGGCTCTTCTGGGGAAGAGTGGCGATCACCATCGGCGCTGCACAGAAGCATCTGGGAAACATCTGCTGTCTTATAGAAGGTTTTCCTATCGTACGTTTTCAGGCTTCCGATAACGCAAGGCAAATCAACAAGCTTGGCAGACAGCGAGACGTCATCCACCTGAACGATGGCGTGCCGTGAATCGGGAGACAAGTCAATTTTCAGTTTATCCCTCATGGCGGCATTTCCAGAACGGATGATCTTCCTGACGGTCGAAGCATGTTCCGGGGGCAGACGCAGTATGAACTGGTTCTCCAGTTCGTGAGGGAGTTCATCTGGGCTTTTGCTCATCTTGGCTCTCTGGCCTATCCGCGCCAGGACTGACGTGAGGCTGTGCGGCCTGGGCTTGACCTTCCTTTCCTCTGTCCTGGGAGGGACAGGGACGGGGGCTTTGGCCGAGGCCTGAGGGATCTGAGGGCTGACGCGAGGGCGAGGCCTCGGGGAGTCTGTCCCGAATGCGTAGGATTAAAGTCTGAACAGGTAGGATCGGTCAGCACGCTGGCCCCTGGCACCTCACACGCGTGCCCCGGCCACTAGGCAGGCAGCCAGCCTCTAATGGCTTCCTTACACCGCGGCAGGCTTCGGTGGCCTCCCGGTGCCTCCACTTTGGGCCTCACAGCCTCCTCGTACCTCTGCTTGCCTCTACTCCTCCACAGTCCTCCACAGTCCTCCACAGTCCTCCGCGGGCCTCGCGGCCTCCCTGAGCCTCCCGACGCCACCTCAGGCCTCGCAGCCTCCCTGGACCTCAGGACACCACCTCAGGGCTCGCAGCCTCCACATACCTCTCTGTGCCTCTGTCCACTCCTCCACGGTTCTCCACGCGCCTCCCTGAAGCCTCAGTCGTCCTCCCAAGTCCTCCTCGGTCCTCCCGGGCCTCCGCAGGCCTCTGGCAGCTGCTTAACGGACAGCAGCGAGCCTCGAGTCCGCAAGCGCGCTCCGCCACATGGACCGGAACTGACGCCGGGCAGGCACTTCCGGTCACAGGCCTCCGAGAGGAAGACCGAAGCATCTAAAGCCGACTGGTTCCACCTCGGGGTGCGGGGGACCTTCCGGCTGCCGGGTTGCTTCGGTGTTCTTTTGTGTGTGTTTCTTCTTTTATTGTTTTTTTTTTTGTTTTTTTTTTGTTTTTTTTGTCACTTAATGCCGCAAACCCTGTGACGTACTTGGGTGTTCCTTGAGCTTGTCGGTTGGCCGGAACTGCCCGCCGACTCCTGGAATCTTCACCAAGCCCCATTCCTCAGCCATTTATTTATTTATTTATTTATTTATTTATTTATTTATTTATTTATAGTCTTTTCAAGGAGGGCAGGGGGCTATTAGGTTCAGAGCTAGCTAGCAATGTCCCAATCTAAACAGCAGCGGATTATTCCAGAGGCCACAAATATGGAGAAGGGGGTAGGGACCTTTCTTAAAACAACCACTTCAGCATGGTGTAAGTTGTAAATGCCAACCTGAAAGAATTTTTACTTAACATTGGGGTCTGTTAGCTGTTAACTATAGGAATGGCACAATGCCTCTTTACCCCTAAACAGTGCTGGATCACAGAAACAAAACAAACAAACAAACAAAAAATACAGAGTTCTCTTTTCATCGTCAAAGAACAACTACTAACTTCTGGAAAATAAAAATATTTTACCTCTGGTAAATTACTATTACCCAACCTATAATTCCTAGTTGTTTCTAGACAGGCCTTTATAGAGAAAAAGAAACAGGAGGGGGGAGATGTAGTGAGAGCATGAATCTATAAGCCAGCGGGGCTTCTTCTTGTTTTTTTCTCTTGGAAAATGAGGACGATCTACAAATACGTGACTTTTTATTTTACTTTTCATATATCTTGACTTTTAAATTTTTTTAACTTTTTAAGGACAGGTACATATTACAAATGCTGGCAAGCTTCACAAACACATTAAATACATGCTGCTGCTGAATGGACTTTTGAATTGCCTTACTTTCTCCTTCCATTATCCTGAAGTAAAAAGCAGTGTGGCAGCCATTTATTTTGTTCACTCTCCCACATGGCAGTGGATAATGTTTGTGAATTATTTTGAAGACCTACTATAACACTGTTCTTGGTGAGAGACTCTATGAATAAACTGTGGTCGTTGATCACTATGTATCTGTGAATACTATAAAGCGCAAAAATCAAGAAGCTGTATAAAATATATAATATTATATATATTTTATACAATAAAATATCTATAATCCGTAATTTCAAAGAAACTCAATTTTGTTACTTAGTTTGTATAACTCAAATATCACAACTGAGAAAATGAAAATAAATTATTTCGAAGGGAAATGGAAAGAATAGAGGATCTCACAGCCCAGGCTAGCCTAAAAAGAAACACGTAGTAGCTAAGAATAATCTCTAAGTGTGCACTACCATATGTAATTTCATATTTCCTAAGCATTATTAATAGAAATTACTCTGATAATTTCAAAGGTTTGGTTATATAGTCAGATTTTTTAAAGCATTTTATTATCTAATGTGATGATATATATAAAATACACACAGACACACACACTATTTCAACAGAAAGCTGAGGCAAACGTAATCAAAGGAAGGACTAAGGTCCAGTCCCATCAAGCACCTGAACCTGGTAACTTTGGTCACTTGGTTATATATGTTCAGACTCAAGGATATGAAAAAGGGGTGGTGGAATCTCCCTCCGTGACTAAGGAAAGCAACTGAGGTCAGGCATGTTTCAGGGGGTTCCAGAGAGGTTATTGTATAAAGCAGTGAAGGTGAGAACTGGATTATGTTGGAGACCTCAAGATTTTAGAGATTCCAGAACTGTGGGATGCCTGCCAAGAAATGCTGCAGACAGGGCGTGGAAACAGTCCAAGAAAGAGAAGTCTAAAGAGTACGTTGACATCAAACATGGTGATGTAGAACATGGTGACTGGAACTTGCCCTACCGGTTTTCAATCTGGTCCAGTATTTCCTTATATGGCCCCCTTCTTGCCAGTTTGGAATGGTAATATATATTCTAAACCATTGTATGTTGGAAGTATGTGATCTGTGTTTTGACTTTGCTCCAGAACCTACTTCCTTGACACCATGCTCCCTGCCAGAATTATAGTGAACTAAATCCTCTAAAACTGTTAGCCTGCTCCCAGATAAATGCTTTCTTTCATATAAGAGCTGTCTTGGCCATGGTGTCTCTTCACAGCAACAGAACAGTGACTAAGATACATAATTTTATGTAACAAATAACATATTAATATTTTATGCAGATGTAAAGTTTACTCAAAAAGAAAATTCTAAAACACCCAATGAGAATAGACACACATAACATTTCTACTGATCTTTCTTTACTTTGGTGAAACATGTTGTATGTTTACTGTACTATTCTGACCTCAATCCAATACTTCCCTATGAGACTGAACTCTATGATGCTTTATTATCTATTTCAGCTATTGTTTTTCTGGTGCTAACTACTATAGTAATAGACCTGTTTAAATTTGATTTTTTCCAGGAATGCTCATTTTCTTATTTGCATATACATCTCGGCAGAGGTCATTTTCTTGGGTTACACTTACTCACTTCGTATTTGTTTATAAATATTTGTCTGACACTGCATGATAGTTTTATCATTTGTAATGAAATTGTAGATAAGAAGCTTCAGGAAACACTTGTGCTAGAGATAAAGTGTGTTGAGTTAAAAAAGTGACTAAGTGGAAAACTATTTTTACCACAGGCAATACCACCCACCCAGTCCGCCTTAAGAGGAGGATTTCACACGCTAAAAAAAATAGAGATAATTCAGGAAAGAGCATCCTTCTAAATTAGTTGTAATTTCACATTCAATGCAATGTGATAAAGAAACAGGGAAGAGCCAGCTAAAATCAATGTATGCATCTGTCAAGCAGTTATAAAACTGCCTCAGCGATAACACATAGAAAATAGCCACATTATTCACTGCATGAAGGCAGAGCTTATATACTTTTGCTGATATTTCAAACAAATGTTGATGGTTTAATGAGTAGGTGATGTATTTTTTTTCTTTTTGAGAGAGAGAGAGAGAGAGAGACAGAGAGAGACAGAGAGAAAGAGAGACAGAGAGATGCTTGAGTGCTTAAAGGTATGCATGCAGATGCCAGAGAAAGAAATGGGTGTCTTCTTTTATCACTTTCTGCCTTATTTTTCCTATTTACATTTATTTATTTAATGTGTGTGTGTGTGTGTGTGTGTGTGTGTGTGTGTGTGTGTGTGTGTGTAAGGATGCTCACATGCCTGTGTGTGCCTGAGTATACCATGAATCCATACTGAAGTCAGAGAATAGCTTATGGAAGTTAGTTTTCTCTTTCCACTATGTGGGTCTCAGGGATCATAGATTCAGACCAACAGTCTTGGTGGTAAGTACCCACTACTAACTGAGCCTTGTCACCTACCTGCCACCATTTTTTTAAACAATACTATTTTTTATTTTTGTGATTATACTTGCACTATTTCCATTTCCCTGTTCCTTTTCTCCCTCAAAACTCTACCATGTGCCACTCTGCTTGTTCTCTTTCAAACTCATGCTCCCTCTTTTTAAATTTTTGTTGTTGTTGTCATCGTTGTTGTTGTGTGCTCCTTAACATACAAATCCAACCTGTTTTGTCCATATAATGTTGCTTGTACATATGTGCTTTCAGAGCTGACCATTTGGTTTGGATGACCAGTTGGTGTGCTCCTCCCTGGGGAAGACTATTTGTCCCGTGCTCGGCATGCCTTAGTTGCCTGTAGTTATTTGTTAAGGGTTGAAACCTCGTGAGCTTTTCTCCTCTCATGTTAGCATGTCTATTGACATCACCCTTGTTCAGGTCATGCTAAGGCAGCCATGTTGGTGAGACTTCATGAGCGTAGTTTCTGACTTTTCTAGGAGACACAATCTCACGCAATAACCCTAAGGGTATGGAAGTGGCACATGTAACTTGGTGGTAATCAACAGCTCTGTGGTTGGACTTGGCCTGCTCAACAAGAGGGAAAGCATGCCTGATACCAGAAACTTAGTCAACTACCCAGGACTAGTAGAGTCATAGATCTTGGAAGAGAACATACTGTTGTCACTTTACTAAACAGACATAATCCTTGTACCGACAAGTAAGTGTACTTCTCATCCCTCATCAAGGAGACTTGTCTTTGCAACAAAAAGCAACCATTACAGAAAAACTACAACCAATCAAAATGCAGAATTGTGAAGTCCAGTCCCAATGGATACATCTATAACAAAATTCCTGCACCTACAATGCAGGAATCATTGCAGAAGAGGACGAAGGAAGAGTACAAGAGCCTGAATTTTCCCTGAGATTGTGTTGCCTTATTTTTTGGGACAGACTCTTTCATGACCTGGAAGCTTTAGGTTTTTGGGTGAGGCTTGGTAACCAGTGAGTTCCTAAGATCTACCTGTCTTTGCCCCCGACTCCCAAAGCTAGGGTTTACATGAATGTGCAACAAGGCCACACCCACTCCAACAAGGCCACACCTTCTAATAGTGCCACTCCCTAGGTCAAGCATATTCAAACCACCACATATTACTTTTTATTCTTTTACATATTTTGAATTGTCTCAAATTTCATTAGTTCTCCACATAACTAAGTTATTTAAAACCAATTTCGCTCCTTACAGGCTCTCTTCTTCTTTGTTGGAAGAACCAAACCAGAGTTTGATTTTAAGCCAGGGAATTTAGACAGGAGTTAGACAGCAGGGGAAGCCTCAATAGGTGTAGATAAGCAGTGCACAGGTGAAATGAAAGTAGAAAGGAAAACACTGATGGCACAAAGGGTTAAACAATGAGTGGGGTGTGGAGATGAAGGAACGGGAAAAGGAAGTTTAAACAAGGGAGTGGAGAATAAAAAGCCCATGCAAACCTACCATGCTATAACAATAAAATAAAAAAAAAATACATCAGAGTTTGAAGGGAGATTCCCTGTGTGGCAAGGATAATGCTGTTCTTACTAGCAATGAGATACAGAACAAAATAAAACATCCCAATGTTGTGTATGAGATACCGCCATAGAAGTTGCTATTCATGAAGGTACCAAAGGTCCCCCAAGTCATATGTTTTCCTCTCCATCTGGTTGTCTACCAAAACTAAATGATACGACACTCTCGCTAAAGATCCCACACACTTTACTTGCAAGATATTGAGAAATCCATCTGGGACTAAGCTGGAAACCTCTTCCCTGCTCCGTACTGTTAGCATGTCAGAAGGTGCCATGAACTTCACCGGAAAAGAAAACGTATCAGGGGTTTGACCCAACTATGAACTTTATGAATCTCCATATCAACTGCCAAAAAAGATGTGTGCGCATGTGCAGCAGTGGCATGGCTATTTGGGGGAAAACTAAACTGCTATCCAGTTAGATGTGAAGCCCACTCTACACGAGCCTACACATGCCTGATACTGTAAACCCTGTCAAAAACCCACGCCTGGGTCACTCGTGAGTCTTAGGAGAGAAGAGAGCAGATGGTTAGCTAAATAAACACAACGTCAAACTGACTTCTAAATACCCATGTTTGTATATCTAGACAAACACTACTCACCCCATTTTTGCAATGAACGGGAGTAGACACAGAGACTGTTAGCAGTCTGAGAATACTGAAAATAAGGAACAACTGAGGGTTGAGCCATAGGCAAGACATTTATATTACTACCTTTAAGGATCAGAGAGCATTTCAGAAGAGGGAGAAAAGAGAATAAAAGGTCTGAAAGATAGAAAAAAAAAAGAACATTCGAAATGCCCTCTAGATACTATATAATAGTTGTAATCGTGAAACCTCGGCAGCTTCAGTTACTTACGCTGGAGCCTCCACAGGATAGGCCTTGTCAACCTTTAGTCATGGATGATGAAGATAGTCAGCATGCTCTTCCATTATTGCTGAACTGTTGGGTCCTAATAGTCTCTGGGAGACAGCATAGTCTTCAGTGTGTACCCATCGGTGATCTCACACAGCTCTAATGCGTAGTTCCAGTCCTGCGGTCACATAGATGGTCCTGGTCGAAGATAGTGTGTCACAAACAAAGCAAAATCCAGAATATGCAGCATTTGAGAAACAAATTTGTAGAAAAGGAAGGTGGGCAAGGGGAGGAAGTTGATAGAAGAGGGGATGAGAACAACCCGAACGCATTATATACATGTGTGCAATTGTCAAAAAAAAAAAAAAAACAAATTAATAGGAAGAAGAGCAGAAGGAATAAAATTTCCAGATCCTTTTTTCTTTCCTCTCTTCTTCCTCCTCTCTCTCTCTCCCTCCCTCCCTCCCTCCTTCTCTCTCTCTCTCTCTCTCTCTCTCTCTCTCTCTCTCTCTCATCTCTCTCTCTCTCAAACACACACACACACACATATGAAGAAATGTACTTTGTCTTTTAGAAGGTTTTGCCAATGAGGTAGTGTGGTTAAGTCTAATATTTTTATACATTTAATATCAACATTTTGAATGAAATTAGTCTAATGCCATCATTCATGAACAAGATGGTGAGTCTATGGGTTGGGGAAAAAAAACAAAATACATAGTTGACACTGCGTGCATTTTAAAAGTCAAGGTATTCTATGTGACAAAAGAGATCTTGGAGCCTGTTGTGGTTTCCGACCTAGACATTTTTACACATCTAACTTGTAGCACAGTGTACCAAAGAATGTTCTCAAATTCTTTCCCTAAGCTTCTAAAACCTACAATTAATTTTAAACCCCCATATTGATTTGAGGAAGGAAAAAGGATAGCTAAATCAGGAGGCTGGAAAGATGGCTTAGTTGGTAAGGTGCCTACTGACACAAACGTAAGAACCTAACGATATCCAGCACCCACGTGAAAGCCAGGCACTGCAGTGTACAACTTTCATCATACTACTGGGGGACAGAGACAGGCAAAGCTAGGCAGCCTAGCCAAACGAATGAGCCTTGAACTTGGTGACAGACTCTGTCTCAAAAACTAAGGTGGATACCCAAGAACCACCTCTGTCATTCCCATGCATGACCACCTACATGGACAAATGTACACACCTTGATGAAGACATGAAACCAACGCGCACACACACACACAGGCTCCCACACAAAAGCTAAATTACCACACAATTAAACTCTGGGTTGATTTCACAGGTCCAGAAAGGAGAAGGTACAATTTCCCCACCGTTAACTCTATCCCATGAAGATTTTAATGAGTCTGTGATTGGTAAAAATGAAAATCTATCTACAATATATAAAATGCATCTACAATAATAATGTAAGCATCATAAACTAATTTTATTCCATGTGCAGAACTGTTATGAAGAACATGTTTTTTTCTTAAGCCTGAAATGATATCCTCTTGATAGATCAACTTATCGATCTCCTTCTCAAGCCACCGGCTGAGTTCAGTGCGAGAAAAGAAAGCTCATTTGCTTCTTGTCATTAATACTTAATTGTTATTGCGGCCTCTCTGAGGGGAGACGTGGGATAGGGAAATTATATCCATCTTTTGTAAAAGTACTGCAACATTATTAGAGGTGATCACATGGCAGAAAACAAATGTCTTCCTTGGGAGAATAAAGAGAGTAGGCACATAGATTTTTCTTTCTCCCCTCTCTCAAGCATTTTTATGAGTAGTTCTCATGGGATAGTAAAACAATGCTAATGCGGCATGAAGGCTCCTGTGTGCTAGAACAGTGTGCACTTGTGTGCCCCAGAAGCAGGCCTTTTGGGGTGTAGCAGGTGTCCATTATCACTTCATACACTACTGGACTGTGACTTTCATTCACTCCATTGTTGATGGCTCATGTGCCATTATACAGGGTTTAGAACATTATTTTACATCACTCTGTACTGGCTCCTAAGATAACCACCTCTGAGATTTTGTGGCTTCCCTAAGTCAGCCAGAAGAACAGAAGACATTTGACCAATAAAGATTAACTCATGAGAAGAAAATAAAAAATGTAACTGCCTTAGGCACAGTAGAAAGACAGATGACATTGACAATACCCGTTGAATATACAACTGCTAAGGGGTTTCTGACTGGAGTGTAGAAAGCTGGAACCTGATATAGTATCTTAAACAAATAAGCTGTTATAAATATCAGTCAATATTAAATAAAACCATGGAAGTTTTTGGATTATTTGGAATCATGAGATCTGTACGTGACATCAGAAGATGTAACAGTAAGGTCACCTCTGTGTCCACTGCTTACATTTGTGACCTCGGGCATATCACTGAAGAGAGAACATAGTAAGAGAATTATTCAGTGACCTAGTACATGCAAAGAACGTAGAAAATTCTAATATTGTTATTAGTAACCGTAACTATATGGTTATATATTTATATATTTATACACACACACACATATAAATGTATATGCATATGTATATGCATATGTATATATGTGTGTGAATATATATATATATATATTTGCTTTGAGTGTCTGGGAAAATATATGAACATGTTTAAAATAGAGGTACCCAAGACACCTGCTATGTTGGAACACATGAGTGTCTACGTAGACTAATGTTAGCACAAATGCTCATGAAAGTCAATCCGTACTAAATGTAGCATTTATTAGAAACATTTTTCAATTGCTATAGCATTAACTTTTGAGAGCTCTGGAAATCCTAACAAATAAAAAATATATTATACATGCATATTTTGACTTACTTGGTCAGCCAACTATGAATATTACTCATCTTAGTTTTGATTTTAAAGCTGCATGGCAGTTTCAGATTTGGTAACATGTTTATTGTAATTCCTACATAAAATTGACACAAACTAGAATTGAAAAGTGTCTTATTTTGTAGGCATCTGTCAGTCCATCATAATTTCCCATGAAATTATTATTTCAGAACAGCGTCTTTCCTTGTCAGTCGGTTG
Source organism: Grammomys surdaster (assembly GCF_004785775.1). Lineage (NCBI taxonomy): Eukaryota > Metazoa > Chordata > Mammalia > Rodentia > Muridae > Grammomys > Grammomys surdaster. The sequence continues at coordinate 5,929,490 of NW_021621071.1, forward strand.
AGAAACTCTGGCTGAGTCTGTCAGATGCAAGCTTCTAACACTGAGGCTGAAGACACTCTTTTGTCTTATATTTTTATTGACTGGAGGTTTTATGATAGCGTGTCTGCATCCCCCAACCTTCATTGTTCCTGGGAAACCATAGTGACACCGGGGTGCACAATGACTTTCTTAGATGCCTCCCTGCACATTTGCTAATGCGTGTTAACCTTTGGAATCGTAATCAGTTAAATTAAATCCTAGTTAATGCTGACAAGTTATGCAGTTATGGGAGTGCCACAATGCATCCAGTTAAGTTTGTTTTTTTATGATATCTTAGAAATAATTGCCTGAGGTCCTTTGTCTCTCTGTGAAAGACAGACACATAATTATGCTATTTTCTTAAGAGAAAAGAAATAGTCATGGCACTGAGTTTCCCATTATCCTTTAAAGGCTGAGTACACTTCTTATCCTGACATGTTCATTCTTCCCACAAAGCTGTCTCTGCTCCCGGTACCTTTACCAGAGAAATATTTTATCAGTGGGTGTTTCTAGGCAACCTAAGTTTTTGGTATAAATTTTCTATTTATTATACATAAAAACAGCATCGCTCATTAATTCAAGGTCTAAGGAAAAAATTTTCGCTTCAGAATTGATTCTAAGGTAATTGTTTAAAAAGTTAAATGGCCATTCTATTAACAGTTAATGTATGCTAATCTTTTACCATTCATTTTGGCATATACATAGACATTAAAGGAAAAGATTTCTCTGAGAGTGATAGTGTTTAATTTTTTTTAAGTTTTAAAGATGTATATATTTTTATTTGTTGAAGTATTTTGCCTGCAACACCAGGCAATGCATGTATGTATGGACACCATGTTCATGACTAGTGTCCACTGAAGTCAGAAGGAGGAGTCAGAGCCTGTGGCTCTGTAGTTACTGGTGACTATGAGCCACTATGTGGAACCTTGCCTGGGTCTCTGCAAGAACAACAAGTGCTCTTAACTTCTGAGCTATCTCTCCAGTCCATGATGCTTACATTCTGAATAACAAAATGTTATTGAGATTACTACTTACTGTTAGAAATATATCAGACAGTCCCACCAGTAGACACTTAATAAATGTCTCCTGCAGAGCAAATTCTAAGAACTGAAGGTCACGTGAGTCATCCCACCCACCCACCAGAATTGTGTTCTTCTTCTCAAGGAAGTTTTTATTGGCACACAGCTCCTAAAAATAACTTCAGGGTGGACCTTCATAGTAGACAAACATTACCTGAATAAAGTTATAAATTAAAGTCCAAATTTACAAAGATAGTGAAACTCGATGACGCCGTTGGAAAAGTACAGCTGTATTTATCTGACTTACATGGTTGCTTATCTTTTCTTTGAGTACTGTCTTACAAAAGCAGACTACAAAGGTGTCATCTGTTCCCAAATTTCATCTACATAAGGTGAAAAATTAGCTCAATATCATTCAGAGTTCAGTGTTGTCCAAGATTGGACAAAATATCAACAACAAAAAAAAATGTTAAGATCCTTTAAAAGATTTTACAGAGTGTCTTTAAAGAAAATGAGATGTTAAATAGTCCACTTAGCTGTTCTGTTCAGTTTTTCCCTATTACTGTGAGCTGAACTGGCTATGATAACAGATGAAATTATGTTCCATCCATCCATTGTTTGCTGTTGATTTGAATTGAAGGCTTCAGTACACAGTTGACGCTATCTGAAACTTTCCATAAAGGAATTTAAAACCTATTGAATAAAAATTTATTATCTAATGTTTAAGATGTGCAAATATATTATATAAGAGAGGAGAAATGTTAATCAAAGGATACCATTTTACCTAGATAGAAGACATAGTTTGAGAGATCTTTTGTACAGCACAGTGACTGTACTTGAAAACAATGTATAAAGTGGGCAGGGAGAAAAATATTTCATAAGAAGAGACAGAAAGTTAATGTACCAGAGGTCATGCAATAATGTTTGATTTCTTATAAAAAAAATCTGCAAATGTACCATGTGATCATACCCAGCTATACAGTCAAGTTGTAAAAGCAAGTTTTTAGTTTTCAATACAACTTTCCATTCTATTAAGTTTTATTTCCTCAACTATTATATATTAAAATAAACTAAGAGAACTTTTGTCTTTTCTTAAAAGACAGGTGCATAAGTAAGTTCTTTTGTTAAGAGGAAGTATTTTCACATACACAAATTATATAGAGCAGTAATAGAAACAGATAATAATGAAATTTCTAACTTGGGGTAAGAATTTATCCCTAAATACTAGAAGTAGCACTTCAGTTGGGGCTTTTGGGATAAATGAGACTTGGTGAAGGAGTTGTAAGCTACCAATTCAGCCAGATAAACAAAAGATATACGAGTGACACATCATATTTAGAGAATAGACAGATGAAATTATGGTATGTCTGGATCCAAGGGAATGTATCAATGTGTGGATAACAAAAATTATATGCTGAGAATTTGCAAATACATTTTGGGACTCGTTTATGAAGGATTTTTATTGCTGTGCCAAATAATTTAACTTTTATTGTTTGCCAAAGTTAACCAAAAAAAAAAATCAAAGCCAATTTCATGGCATACTGCTAATGAGATTTGGTGGTTTGGACCCACTTCCTAGTCATTATTTCTTAAGACTACATCCCACACCCATGCCAACATCTTTAATCAACTAGACCGTTTTACCACCATCACCATGCCCCAAACAGCATTCTCCTTCTGTATCCACACAGTGTCTCTTGTTATGGATTCCTCTAAAAGATCCCTTCTCTGTCTAAATGGAAGGGCTACCCTTATTCAAGGTCCACTGAGAAACTATGGAAACAAAAGCCATCTCATAACTTTGCTATGTCTAGTCACTCATACAGTAAGTAGAGTTTATATAGTTTTCTTTGTTAGGACAGATGAGGTAGGACAGCTCCAGATTCCTACCCTGGATTCACATACATCAGAAATCATGACTCAGCCCCAGTTCTAGGATGCTCTCATTTCAGATGATCCCAACAGGCAGATGATCTGAACTGCGTTAAGATGCAACTGACTGGGTGTAGCTCTCCAGCTTCTTATGCCTAGCTAAAATAATTGTATCGTTGGTTATTTACCTCAAGCCTATGAGACTATGGCACCTACAGGTCTGAGAAAGAGATAGCTATAGCCTCGGTGCCTCTTTTACCTCTTGACCATGGAAAGAACCACAGTAGCACTTCAGAATGTCTCCAGCACTACATAAAGAAGTTTTGCTTTGGCACAATTGTATTCTACACACACCAACTTCATCATAATATTAAAACTATTTGTGTATCTTTTTTTAAAAAAAAAAGTATCCTGATGGTTAAGAACATAGTCCTAGAATCAAACTGTCATAGTTCAAATCTCAACTTATAAGATACATAATTTTAAACAATGCACCCCATTCCTCGACTGCATGATGCAAAGCCTAGCAGTTGTAGGACTGAATTGTGAGGGTTAAATGAGATAGCCCATATAAATTCTTTAAGCTAGAGATAGCCCATATAAATGCTTTAACCCAGTGTCTCAAATTAATTAATCTTGTTTGTCAAATTTGGACCACCGTCTTAGAGGAAGAAAACCCTCACTCATATTTGTAATTTCTAATACTGCTGGCTTACTGTTTGAAAATGAATTCGTGTCTAAATTAATTGATTTTAGTAGTCCACGGCTTCAGAAAGCAAAGCAACCACTGGCAAAGGAGGGTAGTAGAACCAGGCTTGCCTCAAGCACAGAAAGTCTTTGACCCCATTTGAGATGCAGCCAAGAGTTCAGGAGTAGCTGGGTGGTGAGCAGGAAAGGGCCCCTGTGTTGTTCTCTAGCATCAAAAAGAAGAGAGAGAAAGGAAAGAGGAAATGGGGAAGGAAATGCCATGCCAATAAGCTGCTAGGGTGAATGCAAAATCAGCAAATGTCCTTCAGAAAGCACAGAGTTTGACTCAGGATTCTGTATTAACTTCTAAGAAAATAAAGACATGTGCAAAGAATATCGTAGGATAAAATGGAAATAATGTGTCTGTCAATAAGGGTTAATTAAGCAAATTTTGAAATATTTTCATGATGACAAGGTAAAGCCATAGTTTTAAATTTATAAAATGTCAGCATCTTTTAAGTGAAAGCAAAAAGATAATATTGTAGAGTCTCGGATGTGCAAAAATGCACAAACTTATTCATGTGTGATGGAATGTGCCCACAGGGAGATAGATAAAATAGTAATTACCATCTCTCAGTGAGAATGAATATTTTTTAAAATTTTTTTTCATTGCACCATGCTTTTCAAAATTGGACAGTGGACAACCAGAAAAAAATAGACTTTCGTGACATTGATCATGAAAGTTGAGTTTTTACAAATACTGGTGCTGATTCTCATGGTCTGCTGTCTGTTCATACATTTGCTCTGGCTGTCAGCAGTGTCTCTAGATGTGAAGACCCAGGGTGGTGTGGTGAACGCCAGAAGCCAGAACGCAGGCTGATTCTAACCTCATTTCCGTCATTAACTTCTGGTCTGGCCTTGAACTAACTTTCTTAAATTTCACCAAGCCATAAGGCTACTTGTGCAGAAGTGCTCTGAGGGGGCGTTCAGAGCTCTGAGGGCTTTACAGTGTGGTTACTGCTTAGCTAGCTAGCACTGGGGGTCTTCAGATACTGAATGAAACTCCATAGCCAGCTAAGAAGCTTCATGTTAAGAGACTATACAACTTAAAGACCTAGATTCACATTATACACACACACACACACACACACACACACACACACACACACACACACCCCTTAGTTACTCTCAACAAGTTAGATAGCATGTGGTTCCTCAGAATGAAAATCAATTCTGTTTCCTCATCAAATATGCAGAAATGACCTAATCATGGTCAGAAGGAAGGAACTGGTCTGACTTCTAATGGGTGATAAAGTACACGGAGTGGCATTTCTTTCTGAGGTTTTCTCATTTCATTTCTGTATGACCTCATTCTGTCTCCGTGAGCATGATTGTCCTTTGCTTCATACAGTCCTGTAACAGAGCCAGAGGAGCTCTGTGGAACTCTACATGAGCACCAGAGATAATGCTCCCACGCATCTTACTATAAGCCTCAAGCCTCCATCCTCCAAATGTATCGGGCCGTGGAAGGATATTGATTCTTAGCTGGGCATGGGCCTTGAACCCCGACTCCAATGGAGAAACTTCAGGTGTTCGGCCACACCCCCAGAATCCAGGCTCCTACACAAGGTCTAGACCTCCATTAACCTATGCCTCATAGTCATATGCAGCACCTCCCAAAGGAGTCTCACCTAACATTGCAAGAAGGCGTGACTACAGGCTTCAGCCTCAAGAGATTTCCATATTCATGAGTTACCTAAAGGCCAGAGGGCGTAGCTAATTAAGTTATTCCTTTTCCCAGCCCCTCCTCTTTTCCCCCTCCCTATTTAAGTCAGGGGTGCACTTCTAGACCATCTATCACATACCATGAACAATGAAACTCTTGCAACTCTGGACTTTCTCGTGTTATTGGGGCCTGCTGCCGTGGAAAGCTACCCTGTGTTTCCGCTGCGGGACCCGCACAAATGCTTTATTTATGTTCATTGTTCTTCGTTTATGTAATTATTTTCTAACATAATTTTTAACACTGTAACAGGGATGGGACAATGTCTTAGTAAGCCAAGATGCTGGCCATCAAGTCTGATGATATACATTTAATCCTCAGAACTCACACAGCAAAAGGAGAAAAGCAACCTCTGCAAATGTCCTCTGATCTCCACATGATCATGTCTGCTCCCACAGAAACAAATAGCACACACAAAAACGTTTTAATATGATTTTTAAAATATACAACTGCATTTAGAATTACACAAGAAACCCGTTATCTAGTTACTGCCAGTAATATTCAAAACCCCTTTAACGGCCATACATGATATAGCTAGTCTTCATTTTCTGCAAAATTTGATTTCTACACACCTCTCCTCAATATACTTACCTATGTGGTGGGGTAAATTGATAGTATTTGGTGAATCATGAAAGGACATCTGTGAAAATACAGCTTCTGAATAAAGGTGTTTAACTTAAAAAAAATCTAAGTTTGCACAGACAGCACCTTTAAGCTGGAGCTACTGTACTCTGGGTGATCAAAAATTTCTTTTCATGCTAACATTTGTTTCCCTTCAGTGGGAATTCTGTGATCTCATATTCTTTCTTGGCTGTCAGGAGCCAACGTCATGGCTGGTGACACTTTGAGTCGCACAAGCATGTTCTTCAACAATGTGGACTAAAGACAAAGTGACACAGTTTCCCGAGAAATATTCTCCTTGGTAGCCACAACCTACTCCACTACACCTCTGCACCGTCTGCTTTCTCCTCAGAGCTTAAAGATGGAAGCCAAATTTTTCTACAAGTACAAAGAAGATATAAGAGGAAGAGTCCAATCATGCTTCCAGTCCTTGGTATTATCAGAGGGATGGACCCACCTGGGTTCTTTGGAGGAACAGAAGCCACAAAATGGAGATGTCCATAAATAATGAGATTTATTATGAGGATTTTGCTAATGTGGCACGGGATAAGAATAAGATCTTTGATCTTCAAGGTGGAGATGCGGGAGACTTAATGGAACACTTCCGATAGGAGTTCAAAGGTCGGAGAAACGAAAGAGGTTATGGTGTACGTTCTACATCCAGTTCTGAAGGACTGACTCAAAAACAACCACACAGGGAGTGTGAATTCTCTTAATTTTCATAATTTGGAGGAAGCCCACCTACCCTGAGAACGATGCTTAACCGGAGCTTCTGCTTCGGCTGACAATCCTATCCAGAAATGACCCCATAGACACGCTCACAACAATGTTTAACTGAATATCTGGGTACCCTGTGGTCCAGTCAGGTTGACACGTGACCGCGAGTTTCAATATTGTAGAATGCATCTTTATACATTCTGACCTGAGACAATCAATTCCAGAAATATAAAGTGACTACCCAGCTTTTGCACTTTGAAGAAGATTTAGGGTTAAAAAAAAAAAACTATTCGTCTTACTGTGTAGTCGTTATTCTATTTCCATCTAACTCGCATTATAATATTTCCATTCTTTTTTAAATTATTATTAATATGGATTTAAGTATATCTTTGACCTTTTACTAAATCTCATTTATGTGTGCCAAGGGGGAGAAAGCGTGCTGGGGTTAGTAGACACACGGCCTGAGGGAAGTTGCTAATACTCTTGAGACTGTTGGCTCATTAGTGAGTGATAATAACTGTACTGGCTTCTCAGGGCTGTTTTGTTGTTTGTTTGTTTGTTTTGAGGCAGGATCTCTCTATAGAGCTCAGGAAAGCCTCAGATAAGATCCTCCCGCATCTGCCCACTGAGTGCCACGGTTACGAGTGTGTACCACCACACCCAGCGTGATGATTTTAAAGATGAAATAGTCAATGTGTTAAACACAAGCAGGACACAACAACCCATGCAGTCAAAGTGCTAGCATCTCGTTATCCATCACGTAAACCCTACGTGCCCAAATTTCTCCTTAGTCCCTTCTGTTGTTTTAATCCCTGGCCCAGTGTAGCATCTTGCTCTGATCTCTCTCTGATACTGTTTCTTACTCCGTAAGCGCTCGGGAAACTCCATATGAAGCTCTCCAGTCACATCACAGAAAAGAGAACCGTGTGTCTCAACTCCAGATGCGAATGGTTTAGATACGTCTGAAGGGATACGTGTGATCGGCTCGTGGCCTTGCCTGCTTTAATGATGTGTTTCTTTGGACTGGGTATTCTTGGTGATTTGCTTGAGCAAGACGTCAGAATTCAAGTATATGCCCACATGTACTGTCGTTCAGTAGCACACTCAACATGGACACCTACCATGTTTCCGGACACTTGTTGCACCACCAGGTAGCCTAGACAGAAGAGAGAACAGAATCCCGTAGACCATCGTGCACTTTAATCACTCTCTGACTGTCTGCTGCTTTTGCATTGCCTGTCATGATGTGTCTGTTGAGCGGCCAACTAAAAGAGCTGGCTGCAAAATGGGTTCGTATCGCTCTTCCTTAGGGTCTTGCTCTATGACTGGCCCTATATGTGTCAAAGCCTGTGGCTTGGATTATTTAGGATTCCATACATTTACAAAACATGGTTTGGACTGGGACTGATAATAATCCACATTCTCCTTGAGATAAATAAACCAAACACCTCGGATGTTCATTCTCTCATCAGCGAGAATGTTTCTGATATTATTTCTGAAAAAAAGAATGGGATTTCTGCTACTTTGTGAAATTCTTATAATATAGCGTATGTGTATCTTGCAAACACATTCATCTATGTATCAGTGCTATTAACCCTTTAATGTAATAGGTAATGTTTGTAGGAACACATATTAGTTTCTTATGCAGTTACCAATTTCTTTGAGACCTTGTCATGATTAAGGTCAATATCTGAAGATAAAGCTGTCTTTCCAAGGAAATAAACATGTGATTCTTGGACTTCGTTTGAAACCTTCTGCTCTTGGGAGACTGAGAACAATATATGCACATCGATATAAAATAACACATGATCTGTTATATGTCAGGAATTGGGTGTCTTATTTAGAATAAGTATGTATAACATTCATAGGGCACATGTATGCATGTTTTCAACACAGTTTCTCATGTAACTAAATGGTTTTTTTTTGATCTATGAAGTAAGTTGGACGTTCTCTTCAGGATAAAGAAAGGTTAATGTGGACAGGCATGGTCAGGGGGTAGGCGAACCTTCGAGTTTCTGTACTGTTATCAGGGGATTAGCTGCTCTTGGAACCCCTGTAATCCTCAGCTGGAGTCCCAAGATGCCTCTTTCCTGTCTCCTTCATTTTGTTTTTCACTTTCTGGTATTTTCCATTTATTTCCATTCTGTGTTTTCTCTGCTTTCTTTTACCCATTTGTCTACCAAAAAGATTTTTGAGCCAAAAAGAAAGAAGGAGAGAGAAGGGGGAGGGGGAAGGGAGAGGAGAGGAGAGAGAGAGAGAGAGAGAGAGAGAGAGAGAGAGAGAGAGAGAGAGGGAGGGAGGGAGGGAGGGAGAGAGAGAGAGATTAAAAGAGGACAGAAGATATACACAGTGGTATAGTGCTTTTCCTGGTGTGCCTGAGGCCAGTCCTCTCAGAATAAAAACTTTTGAAACTCACAGGGATGGTAAAGGCAAGCATTAGTACTAACAAAAAGTGAGCGTAAAGATTCTGCAATGGCTGTCTCCGTGATGATTGAATTCCTCACAGGATAGATAAACTAGAACAACATCTAAAGTTTTTGAGGACCTATACATCAGGAGTTACAACAGATACAGGAATAAGAAAGACAAAGCGACTCTGTTATCATACACACCTACACACTTAGATTAGACGTGGAGGGAAGGCGAATAGAAGATACATATCACGTCTTAAGAAGGTGAGGAAGTCCCTTCTTTAGAAAGCAGGATTAGAGCAGCTTATCTGAGGATGGATATTTAACAGGAAGTTGGAAAAAAGCAGGACCATACAGTGTCATGAAAACTAAGAGAACAAAGTTTTCAGGAGGAAAGAGAAATCCTCTGTGTCAAACTGCTGCTGAGAAAGACGGGGACACGCAGATGTCTACTGCGTATGGCTCTAATGGAGGCCACTTAAGAGGGCGTGGCCCTACAGAGACTTAGTGATCTTAACAGGATTGGTTCCTTTCCACTTCCGGGGCACTGTCAGATGAGAGACGAATGAAACACAGGTAGTCGTAAGGTACAGGCCATGTCTGATTTGCTTGAGAATATTTCGTGTGAATAGTTCTCAGGAAGAAAAACAATTTTTTTTTTCTCAACAAAGGAAAGGATTTAACAGCTAAGTAGAGAAGCAGACCGTATGGCTTTATTTTCAAGAAAGCTTACAAATGTTTATATGCTACGAGGATCAATCCGTCAGTGATGGAGAAAACAATGATGCAGGAAACAAGCAAAAGAGAATTCTTGCGAACGGAACATAGGATGGGAACCTAACTGAGGAGATTTGCCCTGGATGAGGAAAAGAAAACTGTCTCCCCTGCGCCCGAGAGGCCTTCGCAACCACATCTTCTCAGGGAATCCGGTGCTTGACACACATTGGAAACTCATGAAATATTTGCTGAGTGAATCTAGTAGACAGCTCTTCCAAATCAACAAAACAATACGAACCAAAGACACAGAAAGGATGTACCAAAGAGTACAGAATGAGCGAGAGAAATTAGGACTTGGTATAATTTATTCACGTCCCATGCTTGGTTGTTGCTTGGTTTGTAGTGTGTTCTTTATGGTCTAAATCAGAAACCCTGACTACTTTTTACAGGAACTATGGTTTTTAATGTGGCAGCATAACCTATGTGAAATCTAGTTAACTTGGTTTTCGGCTTATTTGATATCTACTGTGATCCCTTAATAATGTAAGGCTCAAATGGAAAACGATCCGTTTTCTAGCTTACTAATTCATTTTCAGGTGTATGGAAAGCATCTAATTCATTTATCTATGCCTGCAATTTCCCTCCATTTCCAGAATTATGTTTAGCACTGATAAAATTACTAATTATATTAAATCAAAACACAGATAATATTTAGAAGCCAAATATCTATTTCACCTTAAAGGCAAAGGTGCTAATTGGCACTTGGCACTTTAATTGGCACTTGATAAGATTTAATCCATAATTATATAGCCAGTGCTTACAAGGCTTTGAAATCATAAATAAGCCCAAAATGTATTGTCTACTCTGATGAGGTTCATATATTCTTACTTCTGTTATACTAGACAGGGTGAGGTGGGGGGGGAGATTCAAGGGACTAGAAGACAGATTATCTGTTATTAAAAATCTAAAAAATACATTTTGAGCATATAGAAATCATAAGAATGTGTTTGCAAATGTGTTATTTAATAGTTAACCTCCTCCAAACCGCAGATACCCAGAAGTATTTAAAAAAAAAAAAATCAAACTCTATACAGAATGCACATCAGATAAGATGCTTTGGAAAACGTGTTTTAAGACCGGGATGATGATTCTCCTAAGGGTGATGAATCTGTGATTTTTGCCTCTGCCCTCAGAATAAACAAAATGGTAACTTTTAAAGCCGTCCTATATATCTCTAGTTCAACGCAATGCAGACAGAAATGGTGTTTATACACATTCTAATGGGGCCTATGAATAATGAATGATGAGGCTGTTTTTGATCACATGGTAATAAGAGTTAGGAAATAATGTACTCAGAGGAATTTTGATGAGTTAATAACAGACATGTAAATTTACCCTCACACGTTCACGGATGAGAAGTGATCTCATTATATTCTGGTGTTATTGTGAAGTTTCTGTCTATGTCTTGTTAGAAAGTCATCTTAAGTTGATCTCATTTCCTCCTGTTGTGTTTTGAAGCTACTCTCATTGTCTGACAACTCACTTATATATTTATTAATATATAAATATATATATATATATATATCATGGTTATAGTTTAAAATATTATTCTAGACCAAGAAGATGGCTCAGTGAATAAATGTTTGTCACGTGAGCATCTGAACCAGAATTCAGACCCTCAAGAGGCAAACACCGAAGACTACTGGGGCAAGCTGCCCAGCTAGGCTGGCAGGGATTGCCCAGCTAGGCTCCAGATTCAGTGAGGAGTTCTGCCTGAATAAGGAGGAGAGAGATTTAAAAGGACAGGCTGTCCAGGTCAACTGTGGGGCCTCTAATTCCATAGTCACAAACGTGCACGTGCACCAGTATGTACTCTACTTGAAGAAAGAAAGAGAAAGAAAAAAAGGAACGAGAAGGAAAGAGAGAATGTATAAAGAGGAAAAGAGGGAGGGAGGGAGGGAAGAAGGGAGGGAGGGAGGGAAGGAAGGAGGGAGGAAGGGATGGAGGGAGGGAAGGAGGGGAAGGGTTTTTAGGTTCAGAAATAGACTGAATTTAAGAGCATGGCAAAGGGGGCTCTGGACAAAAGTAAATTAAACTGCAATTTTAATGAGGACGAGCAAACCAGTTGAAAGTGGCTAAGAGAGTACCATGCTGGAGCATGTGATATCCGGAGAGCAGCATGCCCAATATCCCCAAGGTCAAAAGAAACCCTTCCTGTCCTACACACGGCAGCAAGGCTACCTACCTCCATGGTGCCTCTGGACACTCAGTCTCACCAGAATTCCAGTCCTCTTCAGTGTTCCCCCTCTGACATTTCTCAGGAACACCTCAACAACGCCAACAGTTCCTTTAGTTTCATTCAGCACATGTACGGGGGAGGTTTTCTGCTCTTTTTCCTCATCACCACGTACTCCTGGGCTTCCAGAGCCTAGAAAATGACTATGGTTCTTAACAGTGGCGATGGCTTCCTGCAGCTGGGTTGGGCTTTGAGTATCTGATGCTTTTGGAATTTGTACCAATGATGCTTCTGAGGCCCCAAACCCGAAGCACATCACTGGGTGAAGCTGAGCACCAATGGCAGGGGATTCTCCTCCTGCCTCCCCTCTGACATTAGCATGTATTCCTTTGTATATTACAAAAGAGCAAAGCAGCACAGCTTTTTGGATTATGTAGGGCATGATGTGTGTGGAGTTCTCTCACAACTTTTGACTCTCTCTCTCTCTCCCTCTCTCTCTCTCTCTCATTTTCTAGGTTCTTGTCCTTCAATCTTCCTTTTGGAGACCTAGTCCTCACTTCCCCTTAGGACAACTTCTTTCATGAGAAACTCCTTAACCATTCATAGACATGGAACTATCTTTTTTCTAGCTTACGCATCTTTAATTCTAGCAGGTCATTCTGAATCTGCACATGGACAGACCGTCATTTCAAGGGATGGACACGGTTCGTATCAATCCTATAATGTTGGAAAATAGAGAGCTGGGCAAATAGCTCAGTAGTTAAGAGCACCCGCTGCTCCTGCAGGGGGTGGGGGGGGGGCTGAGTTCAGATCCCAGCACCCACATCAGGTGCAGGTTCACCACGGCAGATAGCTCATCCTGGTTAAGACTTAAGTACTAAGAAGGCAGACAATGACAGACAAGATAATATTTTTTTAAAAAAAAATTCTCATTGGAAGACCTTTGCAGGAGTAGTGTCTTAACAGAAATCTGAATTGAGTGAGACACTGGGCCCCACAGTATGTTAGCAAAAGTTTCTATTAGTGAGGCCACCAGTGCAAAGGCCTTCCAGTAGAGGGAGTTAGGTGTGTTGGAAGAGATGAGACTAGAACACCTAAAGGGCTGGGGGATCATTCTTCAGTTAAAGCCCTTGCTGTGCAGTCATGAGTACCTGAGTTCGGATCCCTATAATCTATAAAGGCTGGGTGGGTGTGGCAGCCCACTTATAAGTCAAGTTTTGGAAGGCACGTGCCTAGAGCATGCGTTCTAGCTAGACTAGCCTTATCAGCTTGCCCTGAGTCTGCCTCATAGCAAAAGAATTTGGCGGAAGACAAGAAGGGGACGATTCCTAACATCTACCCTCAAGCGCCACATCCACCAGCACGAACATGCACTCAACCCATGTGCACCCATGCATGTACAAACACACAAGTACGTACACATGCACTCATACCATATACATATACACAGGAAAAAAATACTGAAATTAAAGGGGAAATGACAAGGATGGAGGGAGGGGGAGCGGCTAAGACAGCGCTCAAACAGGGCCATGTCAGATTCTAATTTTACTCTGAACAAGTCAAGATGCCCCCGGAGAGTTTTAAGATAGTACTGACATGATCTAATTTGTGATTTAAAAAAAAAAAAGTCACTCAGCTTTGTGCAGAGGCAAAAGGAAGCTGGAAGCAGGGAGACCAATTAGAAGCCTGCCACTATGATCCATAATAATTGATGGAAGTGAGGTAATGATGGCGAGGGTTGTTGGAAGTGATGTTGCTGTGACTGTGGTCCACGGACAGAATGGACTTCAGTTACCAACAGTAGGACACAAGGAAAAGGAAGTAGGAAGGAATGATATCGTGGTTTGGTTTAATTTGGGCATTTTGTTTTGTTTTGCTTAAGCACTTGAAGGTTCCAGCTATAAAAAGAAGAGACAGAAGGAAAGAGCCAATCTTGAGTGAGTGGAGAGGGCAGGGGTCAGAGGGTTAGACCCAACATCTACATGGGTATGCCTGTCACAGTTAGCAGGGCAAGCATTAAGCCCTCGGGGATAATTTTCTGGTTAATCTGAGACTGTGGTTTAGAGGAAACAGAAGAGACTAAGAATTGAGCACTAGGCTCGCCAGTGTGGAAGAGTTTGGAAAAGTAAGAGTAGACTCGAAAAGAACTGGCAGAAAAGAAGCAACCCTGAGAGAGGGCGAGGCCTTGGAGCCGCGTGTGGAAAGACTATCAGAAGTAAGGAACCGCCCATGAGGTGGCACACCAGCGCTGCTGACGGGTCAGCAGGATGAAGGCTGAGGGATGCACACCGGAAATAGCAACTCACCCTTGGTTGACTGACAGCCAATGCGATACCCAGTACCATGGGTATCCTCTATCTTATGGCTAGTGAGTGTATACCACCCATGTCCTTTTGGGCCTGGGTTACCTCACTCAGGGTGATATTCTCAAGTTTCTTTCCTGAGACAGTCTCCACAATGCAGGTCACAATGCAGGGTGCTTTCTGGCGCCCTCTGTTTCACTTACAGATCCCCCTGCCTGTGCCTCCCAAGTGCTAACGTTATAAGTGTAAACCCTTGAGCCCGAAAGTCTTCAGTATGAAGACTATCCCAGGACATTTGAGGTAGATCAGAAAGCTCTAGCAGACAGGGCCAAATTAGTGATATAAAGAAAGAGAGAGAGAATTAACCAAAAATTACCTCCCACTGACATACCAAAAAGTGTTTATGCTTTGGCTACTGATGTTCCTTAAAATTCCCTGAGTTTTAAAATTAAAATTTAGCCAAGAAAATCTTAGTACTTAATGTCTATTCACTGAAGTCATTCCGTTAGTACATTTTCAGGTAGGAAATTGTTGGATCAAAGATCGTGAACATTTTTAAGACTGTTGGGAGTGCTCGGGTACTCTTTAAAAAATTAATTTACCTTGCTGCCAGTAATGTATAAATAATTAAGCTTTATTGAAGTCTTACTCGAGTTCTGCCATGTATCTTGATGTCGGAGCCTGTGAGATTCTTCAAAGTGTTTCAACGAATCTTACTCTAAGAAAATGAGGTTAGCACTTATAGACAAAGAAAATATTTTCCTTTCCTTTGCTCTGTTTTGTTTTCAAACTAAATATGTCTCTAATAGTAATAATTGTAACAATCATTTATCTTAAGTCATGTATTAAACTCACATGATATGGTAGGGGAAAATTGGTTTCTGAATCTCACCAGCATATATTAGAATCTCTAATTCATTACTTGGATTTGTTATCAGTCACTTGAATTTCCTCTTCAATATATATGTGAATATTAATTAAATTAAATTAATTAATATCAATCTGTTTTCTAAGTCCTAAAGTGAGTTAAAATTAGATGTCTATAAGATCCCTATTACCCAGTAGGAAAATTATTCACGAAGACGGTGGAACTTTAAAAAAAATTTTACTTTTTTCTTAAAATATCTAATAAATGAATATTTTCTTTCAAAATCAAGAAAAGAAAAAAAAAGAAAACAATTCTCATACAACATGCCTGGTCCACAGTTCGTAAAGTTCTCATTTTACAGTTTTGTTAATTACTATGAAACAAACCACCATGAAATTTCAATGCTAGTAAACTATTGAAACAGCAAGCACCTGGAGCGTCTCCTGGGACAGCACAGGCTGCGGCTGTAGACCTGGGCTCCGCAGAGTCTCTAGAAATAGTAGCAGTCGGCTAGCTCCAGGTGACTAAACAAGGCTTCAGCTCGCAGGCTCTCCGCTTAGCCCAACTAGCAATGGTGAGGGAGTAACAAGAAGAACACAAATGGAAGTCGGATGCATCACAACACCCGGTCAGTTTCCAAACCGGTAAGAGAAACCCATGGGGTGGGGAGAGGGTGGTCTCGGTCACGCTGTGCAGTTGGGAGCATCAACGCTGGGATTTCTGTCAGTGGCTGGTTGGAGTGAGTCAGCAGAAACGCTTTTTGATTCTCAAGAGAAACATATTTAGCCTCTAGGTCTGAAGCGTAAACACCCTATCAGTTATTCGGTGTGTCTTTATAGTAAGGGTTCGCCATCCTCGGGAGTCAATGCAAAACTAACAACCATCCCAAAGACTGGATCGCAAACGCATCCATCTGAACAGAACCCAAAAGTTTGATAAAAGACAGTAAGGAAAGCACATGTTTTCTCTGTTTCGTCCATTGTAGTTCCCACACATGGCGGGGGTTGGGGAGTCTGGAGTGACCTTATTTATAATAACTAGAAAAATGAAAGAAGGGGTCACAGCGAGGTGAGCTGAGAAATCTAGACATGTTTACAACAAGGGCATCTGGGGCCCCCACCTGTACACGCAGGCTTTGCTAAAACGCCAGGAACTTCTGTGTTATCCAGGGAAGAGCTGAATGAAAGGTGTTGGTATGAGATGCCCCTGGCCTAGTTCCCACCTGGGAATGGCAGTTTTCCTGTTTTCCTTCGGTGAATAAGAACCTTGGCTTTTAGTAGCTCTCACAAAAATCTTGGGCCCTGATTAAAACTTATTTATGACTTCATTAGTTAATCTGCACAGAAAGTAATACTCTCAGATAAAGAGAAGCTCAAAAATGTTTACACTGAAATTTATTTCTAAAATATATTTATTGAATTCTCACTGCGTTCTTGGCACTATGTATAGGTCTGGGCATACAGAGGTGGAAAATGGAAATTCGATTTGAACGTTTAAAATAGTGTTTCTGGTATTGGTACAAAGTTATGGACAAATTTTATTTCATCTGTGGTCCTCAAGGATAAATAACAAAGTCAAAAATAATGTAGCCGGTATTTCCATCCGTTTTAATAAAATCGGATTAGCTTCCTGTCTGATTCAGTATTACAGAGAGCAATCAACAGGATAGCCCAGATAAATCACTTGACTCAAAAAATTCAAGCTCCATTTCTCATAAAATACAGGGCTGCCAGGATTTTTTTTTTCTTTTGAGTGTATCTCTAGCATGGAACACGAGCAGGTAATAATGTCAAATAAGGACCAAAATTTCAAAGTAGCATTTAAGGTTTAGCAGCCAGATTTTAGACTAAAGAGGAAGAAGGGAGTTTTCAAGGATTTTCTTCATATATAGGAAGAAGGTTTACCTGTTTAAAACTTGACTTACTAAGTGATAAAGTCCTAAGGCTCTAAAGTAGACGTGGGTTTTTCGTTCCTTATACCAAAATACTTTCAAAACACAACTTTCAAAATCTTCAATTTATTTTTAAGTGACCATCACTAGTCACTCAGTTAATCATGTATCTGAATTGCACTGTATAAAATTAACCATTTCTATACTTAGATGCAGTAAGAGAAAATAGGCTACATCCGGCCTCTGTTCTCCTGATCCATGCATTTCCTTCTAGGGGACAATTTAATAATTAAACTGCAAATAGCACAATCCTAATAAACACCACAGCGTCCGTCCTACTAAAAGGGAGGAGGGGGGATGAGTCTCACTGTAAGGATTAAGAAGTACGGAGGAAAAACTGACAGAGTCCTGCTGCATTAAAACCTTCCTTGCAGACAACAGGTACTCAGAATCTTGTTTCTCTAGAAATGAAATGTCTCTGAAAGTGCCGATCACTAAAATAACACATTGTGGGGAAATTATATGGTTATTACTACGTTGCCACCTCCTTCTGCAGATGAAAGAACGGTGGGCATACAAAAACTTCCACACTCTGTCTTTATTCACTTTAAGTTATGCAGAAAAATTGTTAATGCCCACCGTGACAGAAAAATAACCAAGATTACCGAGGACATTCAGCCGCAGCATTTTTTTCATTGTATCTCAAAAACACACGCCAATAAACCACGCTTCGATTTTTATCATGTTTCCTGGAGAATTGTGTAGCACGCCAGAAGACGAGAAGCAGAATCCAATCACGGTCACTGAAGTGAAACATAAACTCCTCTGTGGTGGGAATCAAAAGAAATGTGTGCTATCCATCCATTCAGGCTTAGGCTGCAAACCACTCAGACGGTCTTTCAGAGCTTGTGTGGTCTCCTGCCCTTCCGTGGCTCAAGCTATTATATGTGATCACTTGTGGAACTAATAATATACCCCTGTTGTCTGAATACGGGAACTTAAAAGAAGAGATAGCCATCTGTCTCTTTATAACAAATAAGGCACCAATGGCCCATATAAATGAATAATTTCTTCATTTTAATATGGTATCTATATATTTGGTGACTTAAAACAACTTCCATTTATGACTAGAAAGCAAGTTCTCTGTGGGATTTAAGGCTTATGGGTTTGCCCTTGGATGTCTGTTTCTAAGCAGTTCTAGACACCATTTACAAACTCGTCTTGTCAAGTACTGGACCTAGTGTCAGGATGTCTCCTGTGTCCTTTCAGATGTGCTGTATGAGTGAGACAATCAGAGCAGCCATAGACAGAGGTTTGCTATCTTTTATTTGTTGACTTGTCTTTTGTTTTTGCCCTGTTGTTGTTGTGGTGGTGGTGGTGGTGATAGTGGATGGTTATGATAATGATGATGTAGTTTTTTTGTTGTTGTTGTGATTAACTCATTGAGACAGTCTCACTATGTGGCCACAGCTGACCTGGAACTTGCTATGTAGACCAGGCTGGCCTTGAACTCACAGAGATCCTTTTAGGCTGGGATTAAAGATATACTTCAGCCACTACACCCTCTTTTGTGATCTTGATGGGGCTCATTATAGAAAAGTATATCTGTCTGACCTTGTTTTTCCAACAGTGTTTACCAGAGCATTGATTTTTCTGCCTGGACCTAGTTTGAGCTCAAACTTTGGCTGCCATCTTCTGCCCCCAGAGTGAGGAAGAATGGGGAAGGAGGGAGGATGGGGAGTAGGAACAACCCAAGGAAGATTGAAAGAGAACACAAAAGAATAAGAGTAGGTGAAAAGAGCAGTACATAGGGGGGAAGATAATCGGGGAGATGGAGGTAGAAACTTCTCTTGATTGGAACATATACAGTTAGACTTGAATCCTCTGATGAAACAAAGATGCTGTGACATTTCATTTACCTGAGATAAGAGGTAATCGTGGCTAAGTCATGGCTTTTTTTTTTTCTGTGTTGAAAGTGTTTTGTGTTAGGTTTCTATTTTCTTCCATTTGATAGATAGATAGATAGATAGATAGATAGATAGATAGATAGATAGATGATAGATGGATAGATGGATAGATAGATGATTGATAGATGATAGGTAATAGATACATAGATGCATAGATAGATGATAGATAGATAGATAGATAGATAGATAAACTTAAATATTTTATAAGTTTAAATAAATACAAACCAACAAGGCACAAGGATCATAAAGGTATGCAGTGTAAGTTCTGCACTTTATGTAAGCTTTTTCCTCCTTCAGTGAATGCGCAGTCAAAAGATCAAGGTTGTCATCATTTCATACTTTCTAAAAAAAAATGTATTATGATGATGGATCCTGCCACAAATTATATAATTTAAAGATTTCAGGAAAATGTATACAGAAGTTCTAACTGACAAATTTAAGGCTTCTTTGGAGGCAACAGAGAAAGGCTTATCCCAAGAAGAGAGGAGAAAATAGGGCACTAATTAAGAAGTAAGATTGAAATAGAGGAAGGAAATTAATGATACAAAGAGGAAACTGGGTTATTAAAGGCTTTCCAAATGAATCAGCTGAGGGGTGCTAACCTATGCTGCTAAATTCAGCTGCTTTTTACTGGCATCTAATTTGTAGAAAAAGAAACAAAATAGGTATGGATGTCATTCAGCGTTCATAAAGGATCTTCTGTGCACTGCGGACTTGGATGTGAATTGGATGCAGAATACAAGGAGGCAGAAATTCAGAAGTCGAAGAGCTTCCTCACAGCCTGCCACTCTGACTGCAAATACAAAACAAACTGTATCTCTTTTTTTTTTTTTTTTGGTAAAATGAAATCATTTGAATATTGGAAAATTGAATCTTCTCTGATTGCCTGATTGACTTTTGGCTAAAATTCCCCAGTAGTGATAAAAAAATCAATTACCATAAATATCACCAAGGCAAATCAGGCCACTCGCTTCCTGCTCTGATATTATTCAATCATTCTAGTAAACAAGCTTTAGGTCTCCATTTGAGCCACAAAGTCACTATCCCGTTTCCCTTTGTTCTGCATACGCAGATAAGTAGCTCGCTGAATACATTGCTTTCAATGTCCACATACAATAAACCCATATCATTAATCTAAGTTTATTGAGGACTTTTCATATGCCAGTTCTAGCTGTTTTCTATCTAAAATTTTATGTCCTTCTCATAATTTCCCAGGTTATTCTCATTAAAAAAGAATGCCCTTATCATCCCATTTGATAGATGAAGAAACTGAGGGGGGTTTTTGACAGTTAACAATTTAACAGAGATTATCCATCCCCGTTTGAACTCATGTCTTTCTCATCACCCTGAGCTCATAACTATAATTCGTTGATACAGAGAACTTATTTGGTATTGGCTCACCCACCTTCAGCTTCTAAGCATGCAGACATAATTATTTAGCTAAATTATCTTACTATAGCAAATGTCTCCTAGCGGCTCAGAAACCATATTTGAAAACCACTGCCTGAAGCTCACAAATACTTCCTATAGCCTTTCCAGGATCTACGTATTTCTGTCAGGAATGCGTGTAGCTATGATGACAAGCCACTTTTAGAAACTCTGCCCCTGACTTCCAGATCCCCGAACACTCTTGTTTCCTTCAGACCTTTGTACTTTGGGATATTCGTATGCTAGAACCAAGACCAACTAACAAGAACACTTATAGTCTTTTGGGGGGTTGGGTTGGGTTGGGTAGGCCCTTTATTTTGGAGTAATAATAAATGACATGTGAGTCTATGATGGACACGCATTTGTGTTTGCATGGACCGAGAGATAGCATCTCTCTGCTCCTACACTCTAAAGGACAGAGGATGAGATCAAAACACACATTTTCTTGCTGATCCTATGCTGGAGACATGACTGAAGGATACAGTGAGAATATTCTTTTGTGACTCTATCTTCTTAGAAAGAGGCTCTCACAAGCCACAAGTGGCACTGGTCAGCCATTGTCAGGCAGTGCTCACACCTAGGGATCACGGGCTGGCGGCGTGCACAACAAGACCTGGAAGAGCGGCTGGGCGATAGCAGAGTTAGCGTGAAGGATGACAAAAACTGCCAAAAGAATGGAGGAGAGGGGGCCTTGTGGAGGGCACATGGCCTGGGCAGTTGTCATTAGGTCATGAATGCCCTTCCAGGAGATCCTGTTGCTCCTCTGGGGGTGGTGTCTCCTCTGCCTTCTCCTCCTCTTCCTTGGATTTTGGTCTGTCAGTGAGAGGCGGGCCATCTTCTTGGTTGGCGGGGTGGTGTCGGACATTTCTGGCAGGGACCCAGATAGGCTTGGGTTGGTCCTGTGGGAAGACACAAACAAAACCCCTCCCAGTTGTAAGGAGGGGGCCTGGTCCCTTCCAAATTCCATCTTGTGGGACTGCGTAAGGGTATCCTGGATCATGGTGGAGCAGGTGTCTAGAACACCGAGACTCTGTAGATTCTGGGCGAGATTCTACATGAGAACCGGCAGGAGTTCGACGCCCCCCCAGAACCCAGGATCCTGAAAAAGTGGTCACGGTCTCCATAGAATTACTACATAGGCCAGGCTATAGGCCTCAGGCCCGAAGGCCAGAGGGCAGAGCAAATTAAACATGCCTCCCCCAGATCCTCCCCCTTTCTCCCTCCCTATATAACTCGGGACTGCCCTGAGTTTTGGGGGGTACGCCTAGATCCATCTATTATCCGCCATGACAATAAACCTTTTTGGAACCAAGGACTTCCTAGTGTTACTGGGGCCTGCCACCGCCAAGGCCCTCAGGCCGCTGGAACCATAGGGTTTCCTCCCGAATGTGGGACCCACCATGGCGGTGGAAGCCTCTCTGGGGCCACCGTGCCGCTGTGGCGGCTTCTTAAATTTTCCCTATAAGCCATAGCTTTTTCTGTGGAAACAGCCTTTAAAATGTACTGCATCATTTGTAGAGGGTGACTACCAACAAGAGAAGCAAAAGTCTTTGCATGGGGCATGGATAGTGTTTTTAAAACAAATGCAAGAGACAAAGAAGTTCTTTAGCCCTAACCCTGAGAAGCTTTATATCATCATTTTAGACAATTGAGAGAATCGATATTCAGTGTAGAAGCCAAGGCCCTACTGTTGAAGGGCTGTTCAGTCGGGTCAAGGATAGGATGGCGACTCTCCAGTGGATGGCTCCATTCTGTGCACACCTAAGCACATAACAACTCACTGGACTTAGTGAGTTATTAAGTTGGGAGAAGGCCACACGTTGGAGGCATGTGGTAGGAGGTGAAGGGGAGATACTGAGGACGTATATGTTTATATTTCATCATGAGCACATATGAAATTCTCATGAATGGATAAAATGACAAAAGTTTAAAAGTTAATAAAAATACATTAGAGAAATTGAAACTGCATTAGAAGCCAAAAAACTGGAAAAGACAGAGAGAGTAGGATGAAAAAAAATACCAACTGAAGAGAAGTATGTCCACAGGGGAAATGTAAACTAGTGTGGCTAGAAAAAGAAAAATAGAATATGCAATGGCTCAATTGGTACCTGAATGTGAGAGTGAAATATTTAGAAGCAAATCATTCAGATGTTTTATAGCAAATAATATTTTTTGAAATAAAGCTTAGAATCTATAGATTTCAAAGGCATTCTGTGTTATCAGAACTACTAAACCAAGGAAATACTATGGGGATGTTTTTCTGAACCTCAGGGATAAAGAATCCTATCGGATTTCAGGCAAACAAAGCAAGTTATCTACAGAAAGGCCAGTGTTAGGTCAGGGTATTTTTTACAGTAACTATCAGAAGGCATTGGGATAAGAGTAGCAGGTTTCAAAAGCAAAAATAAATAAATAAAAAATGAAAATAGAGATTGAATCAGGAATCTAATATCTAGCCAAGATGTCATTGGTTATTAAAAGCACCATAAACATAATTTTAAAGATACAATATCTCCAAAAATATGGCACTCCTGAGCCTCGCTTGAAAGTAAGAGATACTAAAATCCAGATAAACAAGAGATACATCCAAATGACGAGGCCCAGGAATGCTGGCATCCTTTCTAGGAAAAGAACTGAGTCTCCAAGGAGAGAGAATTGTAACTTACAAACTAGGCACATGTGAACTGACACCATGGAGAAAGAGAGAGGCATGTTTACAAACCTCAGGGATGACTACAGTATATCCTGTGTAATGGATGTAAATATATATATATATATATATATATATATATATATATGAAGTTGAGACAGAAAGAACATACCAGTTTGGTTAACCAAAGAATGATGACTATTCATTTAAAACTTGAGAGCTCTATTTTGGCTATAATTGCAGTTTGTTCGACTAGCATTTTAGATACACCATTACAGTTGCATATGAAAAATTAATTAAACGGGCCCAATAAGAAGACTCAAGTGGGTAAAGATGCTTGATACCAAGCCTGCTGACTTGAGTTGAATTCCCTGAAGCACACAAATGACAGGAAGCAAAAACCAACTCCTGCCTAGTTTTCTTCTGGCCTCTACACTCTTCCATGGCACGCACACACACACACACACACACACACACACTCATGATGATGATGATGATAAATGTTAAAAATGAAAAATAATTAAATATTATGAAGTAGGGGCAACCCACTGGTTCCCTACTGAAACAGTCCAGAGAGTCGTGACGAGGATCTAAACAGAGATGATTTAACACAGACAAAGATGAAATGGATTGATCACTCAGAAGAGCTTGAGAAAGGAGAACAGCAAGATGAGATACTATCTAACAACGGACAATAGAGCAGACAGCACCAATGTGCTGTCACAATGTTGAAGAATAAGAGAGAAAACAAAATGAATACCAAATGTGATACTTCAACATATAACACATGAAAAGACAGGATAATTCAGTCCGGGTAGGGAGAGGAAAAGGTGATTGAGTCTGATAATGTTGGGTTAGAAAGAAGCAGAGCTGAGATGCATAGAAACGTGGAATACAGGAACGAAACGAGTGCGGAAACAGAAGCGAACGACAGAGTGAGGAGACAGGATTGGGGACTAACACCAAACGCTTCAAATGAATTGAAGTTTTCTTCTTGGTTTCAGATACACGTTCTGGAAATCACTTACCAATACAAATTCTAACCAAAGACAGGATGTTCAGTGGCCAAGAATGGAGCTATTCAGGACAGGCATATTCTGGACAGGACACATTAGGACTAATAAGAAGATGCTAAACAAAGTAGGTTCTTCGTGGCTACTGAGAGACAGCATTTCTCTCGGGACTTTAGAGATTTCTCCTAGGGGGAAAGATGTCATCTGACCTTCTTCTGCCTGACAGGGCTGCTAGATATGGCCATGACTCCTGGTGGGTATAATCAAATGATAGATGATGTACCTGGTAACAGGGAGAGGACTAACTAACTGCCTTCCTCCCAGGCAAAACTAATTCAACCATCATTTACATATAAATGGCCAGGAGCCATTCACATTCTCTTGACTTTAAGTCCAGCATGTTAATCAGTTCCATCAGTCCAATTATAGCTAATGCCCATGGGCTTTAACTAGTTTAGTGGGCAGTCTGGTGACCAAAAGAAGCCTTCTTTGAGGACAAGAAGAAAGACAAGGTCTCCCTGTGTTTCAGGCTGACCTTCAATTCACTATGAACCAAGGCTGACCTCAAACTCACAGAACTTTTTTCTCAGCTTCCCGTGTGCTGGGGTAACAAAAATGTGCTCCCACCACATATAAGAAGGTTCCAAAGAAAACCTTCTTATAAAGTGCTCTCTTGAGGGATGAAGAGGCGGCTTGGTAGGTAAAATGTTTGCTGTGCAGATATAAGGATCTGAGTTCAAATATCCAGCACTCACATGGATGTCAGCGCATGTCTCTAACTCCAGAGCTGAGGTAGAAACTGATCCTGGGGAGGGTGACTGGCCAGCCTGGCTGTTGTTCTGCATTTCTGCCTCACTGCGTTGGAACACCACTGATATGCCAGTCAGGAGAGGCAAAATGCTGGTTGTTTCCTCCTGGATGCTGAGGTGATGGAGCTCTGACATGAGTCGCTAAGGGAAGGTGAAACACTGTGTTCCTCCAGGTGAAAACAGAGGGGGCTAGGACAGAGGCTGTGGTTCTCACACTCCTGTGCAATCAGACGCCACTGGGAACCTTGAGGAGCTGAGACTGGTGGTTCTCATCCTCCTGTGTACCCAGACGCCACACTGGAGACTGTGAGGATAGAAACAGGAGCTTGCTGGCCATGAGCCTGGGACAGGGAACGTGGAAATCCAGCTTAGTTACAAGTGAGTGCCAGGAGTACGGAGGGGCTTCTATGGAAGACTTAGGTATGACTCTGTATAATGAAGATCTCCCCCACAGCGGTCCTTGATGAAGGAGAAGGTCCTTGCTTGTCCAAACTGCTTTATTCATGGTGGATGAGGATCCATATGTCTTACTCAGGGTGAACCAGAGATTAAATACCTTTTGCAGGAAGGGATGCCCAGGAAGGGAAGCTCATTGACCAAATGCTCAGGACCTATCTAGATACCTCATTAGCATGGAGAACTCTAGGTTCTATGTTATGTGAATGGTTGTCATGGTCTTCTTAGTGGGGTGTTGTGGTCCCTTGCTCCAGGAAAGGAACCTTGTGGAGAGCTAGTTTGAGCTCCTGCCATTCTCAATTATGAGATTTACCAGGGTTCTGAACTTGCTACCACCTACCAGTTCTCTCTGGTGACATGGTCCACTGCCCCACACCAGGCTAGTCAAAACAGAGCTCCAGGTTCAGTAAGATACCTTCCCTCAGAAAATAAGATGGAGAAGCAGCTGATTAAGACAACCAGAAAACAACCTCTGGATGAACCCACATGGGTAAGCATACCTGCAAACATTTGTACGTAAACATCACACACACACCTGAGCTGTTTCTTTTAAGGGGGAATACAATACAATAATGGAAAATTGACTCCATAAACTCTGGATTAGAGAGTTTCAATAAACTTAGGTATTAGAATCTTTCTAATTATGTTTTCATTATATTGAAAGCTTTATATTCATATGCTTGTAATTATCAATATAAGTACTCAATTTTCCTTACGTTGTATGTTAGCTTCTGTTACTATAACATATAGTAAACATAATCAACTTTTGAAACTGTCAGTCTATAGTTAATAACCTGTTGATTAGGGGTCTGTGGCAAGATATTATGGAAGGAGTGTAACAGAAGAGATTACTCAATAGGTACAGATAGTAAGGAAAGAAAGACAAAGGAGATAGATCTTGATTACTTCCTCCAAGGGAACCCCAATGGTGATCTAACTTCCTCCCACAAGGCTCTACTTCTTAAGGCACAGACGCTGTAAACTGAGGACCAAGTCATTAAGTCTAATGTACGTGGCCTTTGGGGGTACACTTCAGATCCAAACTCATGTACGTAGAAACTGAATGACTGCTAGAAAAGCTACTAACATTTTCCCTCCTAGAATTTCCATTTCTCCTTGAAATAGAAATCTTTAGTCATAGAAATAATCAAGTGGGCTTAGCATTCAGACCATAATGTACCTTTTGCTATGTTATGTAACTTGAAAACTAAGCTATAACCTTATTATTGTCTTGGAAATTTCTGTTTCATCTCAATTGCGCCTGCATGTAACAGTATGGAAGGACTTATTTGTTTCCAGTATCTATTGATAAAAATATAGGTGGTAAATATCCACTAACTACAAGAAGTCCCATTCCTGTTCTGTTTGAAATAAAATCATCATTTGATTAAGAATCACATTCTTTTTTCAAAATTTGCACTCACAATCTGTCTGGCATGTATTAGGACCCCAAATGTGTGTGTGTGTGTGTGTGTGTGTGTGTGTTTATATATGTATATGTGTGTGTCTGTATGTATGTGTCTGTGTGTTTATGTATGTATATGTATTTATATTATATATATTAAATCTATATTTTAGCATCACTTATTTTGTGTGTTAATAGTTAGAGGTATGTGCATTTTCTGTAGAATCAATTCAAGGCTTCATAGGCAAGCTGAAATCCAGACAAATTATTCAAATGTTTGCTGCAGCGAGCCAGAAGATTCCAATTTCAGCTGATTACCTCTGAGCATTATTCCTTCACTTTAGTTGGGTCATTCAAATTTCTGCTTCAAAAGCACAGCTTTTACCATCTTACGAAGCCATCTTGTTGAGTGATTTTAATCTTGAGTTCCTATTTCACTTCCCATTTGAGACGTTAATACTGTTTCCACAGTTACAACCCTCTGTTAATCATGGCCCTGGGAATTGAGCTCTCGAGAGTTTACACAGCCTCCACGTCTCTCAGTTCCCAGAGTTGCTTGCAGCTCCAAATCCTTCCCTTGGGGACAAGAGACAGTGCCTGCCTGCTCAGCCTGCCTGACGGCAAGCAAGAACTCAGTGGCTCTTCATCAGAGTTTAGGGGTGCCAACTGAGGTTTCTACCTTTAGTCATGCAGAGGGCAGAAGTAGACTGCTGAGATATGGTCTCTGAGATCTAGTAACAGCTTCCAGATGATGACAGTGTAGATGACGGGCTCTGGGAGTATAGGAAGTCTCTGTTGTATGGAGCTACAGGTAGACTAGGTTGTAAATGTCTCTCTTATTCACCTGATGTAATTGTCATCTCCAAGCTTACTGCTAAATAAGTTCACCCTTTCTAGTTCTTTCTGAACTCTGGCTGGATGGTTCAGCTGTTCTGGGTCAAACTCCTCTCCAAGCTGATTGATTCAATCTGGCTTCTCTCAGCTTCTCACCAAATTGCTCTGCTTGGCCTCAAACTAATTCTGTCAATTTGTTCTAATCTTCTGGCTCCTTCTTATTTTCTCGCTTCAACTGCCTCTGCTGACCTGCACTGAACCGCATGAATTCACTAAAGAACTCAACTCCACTGCACTGCACCGGACTCACTGCACTGACTCCTGAATGACTCAACTCCCAACTCATGTGCACTAACTAAACTGACTGACCCTCTCCCTGAATTGCTCTTAAATAGCTTTTCTCCTGAGAGCGGGCCACATCCTATCTCAGACTCATTCTGTCAAATCTTTCCCTGAATCGTCACTTTGTCTGCCCGTCAATTAGATGTCATTGTTTGTGATCAAAGGTGAATACTAAGGGTGTGTGTGCATTCCAGCCCATCACATAGACCTAGAAGGTCTTTGGATATGATCAGAGCAGTCATGTTGCTGGATTAAAATTTCTCTGCACTGGATTTTAGTCGGTAGAGAATAGAATTATGGTTAAGAGTATAAACTAACTGTAAACTGAAAATCATCCCTGGTATCTAAATCCTATTGGTCCATGAAGGTTTAGATCAACTTTAACTTCCTACATTAAATTGTTATTTACATATGGGAAACATCTTTAAGTTATAGAAACCACAGCAAATGATGTATGAACTCTTATACATCTTTAGATGATTACTAAATATTTTATTTTTTTAAATTATGTGTATATGTGTCAGGGTATGTGCACTTGGGTGAAGTGCACACTGAGGCCTGAAGGGGGCATCCAGTCCCCTGAAGGTAGAGTTATAGGTGACGATAAAATGCATGACTTGGATATTGGGAACCAAGTGTGGGTCCCTTGCAAAGTAGTAGATGCTTTTAACCGTAGATCCATCTCTCCAACTGCCATAGGATGACTTTTATACCATAAAGGGTTACTTTCTGAAAGAAGACGCTCACATTTTATTAAGACAAAAGACACAAAACCCAAGTCCAGGAAAAACTGCTATCACAAGTAGGGAGTGAGTCCTCAAGGGAACCCCCTTTTTCAGCTCCTGTCTGTGTTCTTCAACCTCTCCTTTCTGCTAACCCAGGAATTGACACTCCTTTCCCTAGAAAGCACTCAAGAGTGCATACCACCTTTAAACAAAAATATTTACTGGTGGCCTCGTCTGACCACCCAAGTAGCTCTCTACAAACAGCTCTTCTCAGAGATGAACTCCTAGAATTCAACTGAATACAGTTTGTATAGACTTACAGTCAAGGAAACATAGAAAAACACTGAGGTCCTTAGTTAATGCCCTGCCTAAAATATAATGATTCTTTTTTTTTCTAAGAATTCTGACTTTATCCTTATTTGAAGTTTAACTTAATCCCTCCAAGATTCTTATGTTGGGCTTTTAACTCCCTAAGAATGTGAGTTAGTTTAGAAGTGGGGCATTGCAAGTACAGCTCACTAACATCATTCTAGAGTAGGGAGAGTTCCTGATTCAATATGCTCAGCCATTATAATAAGAGGAACTTACAACACAGATACCCATAGAGGGAGGAGACACAAAAGATGGCCGTGTGATGCCACAGGCAATGACTAGATCTGCCTGACAAGCAATACCAAGAAGTGCCCCAAATAAAAGAAACTAAAGGACAAATGGCATCTTCTCCCCCGAAGATACGTGAGGGAACACGGTTCTACTGCTGCTTTAATTCAAACTTTTATCTCTACAACCCTAAGAAAATGTATGTCTATTGTTTTACAATAGATAAGCATAATGAATAAATAATTTTGAAAGTATTGCTGATGGTGTCGATACAGCTTTTCAACCCATTTCTGATGAAATTCTTCATTTTCCTCCCCTAGAAACAAGTGGATACCTGTTGTCAGGGAGTCAGGCAGAATTTTTTGATGCTTCTACCCTGCTTTGGATCTCAATTGGATCACCTCCATTACAAGACAGAGGGCCCCCACCCTTGTGCAGGCATTAAAATACCCTCAGGTAGAAATTTATGATTAAAAAAAAAATTAGGTAAGCCTACCATTTTGATTGGGAAGCACTGCACCTGTGTTATGTACACTGTTAATGCCTGGTTTCTGTCACCTTGAATACTGGCCATTTCCAGTCATTTATCTGACACAAAGTTTGAATATAGGTAATCTTTCCTAATAAGTCTACATGTTTTCAAAGCAATATGATTGTATCATTCTCCTTTTAGGGAAAGCTGAGAGAGTCCTAGCTTACGGGTTCTCATGCTGTAGTAGATTATAGATGTAATGCAATCTCTTAGCCAAGCAAATGAGAACCATCCAACAGTTAGTAAGATACAACCTACTCTGGCCAAAGTAGTGAACTCACCAATACAAGAATACACAAAATGCATAAGATTCAGTTTCTCTTTCTTACAAGTATTTATCTTTAATCACTATGGGACATGCACTCTCTCTCTCTCTCTCTCTCTCTCTCTCTCTCTCTCTCTCTCTCTCTTTCTGTGTGTGTGTGTGTGTGGTGTGTGTGTGTGCACACACGCCACTTTCATGTAGGTAGCTGTAAAAGCCAAAAAAGGGTGTAGAGTCCCCTGGAGCTGGAGTTATAGGTGTTTGTGAGCTGTTAAATCAGGAGCTGAGAACTGAACTCAGGTCCTCTGGCAAAACAGGAAGTGTTTTAATCAGCAGAATCAACTGTCCAACCTCATGATCCAGTTTTGAAAACACAGTAAACTACTCCCTGGTTTAAATACAATAATAGAATAGTGCTACTGGCTTAAGCCGTGTTACTACCATCACAATTTGATGTGTCATTCTGCACCATTTTACTGTTTAGACTTGTTAGGAGTGTTTTCCCACATGTTGAATGAACACTGTTTACCTTAGATCAAGCCCTTAGTAGCTGGCTTTGTTACCGGCGTAAATGCATACTGCACCTCATTTATTTGCCTGGCTCTGGCAGCAGGTCACTATATAGAGAAACATCTAGCTTCAGCCTTATGGGACTTACACAGCATCCTTCACTGTGACTGTGTGTGAACATGAATTAATGTCCTTCAGCTTACGTAGCTGAAATAGGCTTGTCCCTGAACACCAAAAGGAGACAAAGTAGACTAAGCCATACTACAATGGAATTCCTGTTTTAAAAAAAATGATAATTTTTCTTGTGTTTTTAAATAACTAGACACATTGTTTTATTACATGACTTGCCATCTTTTGACTAATGCCATCTGAAATTTCACATAAAGAATATCTATAATTTTAATTATATCAAAATTAGCACCCAAACTGTGAACTTATAAGAGCTCCCCCGACCCAAACTGTTGTGACCAGTTATTAGTGTCTGTCTGACTGAAACTCAGAATTCACTTGGTTTGGTTTTGTTTTTTTTTCTGTCTCTGTCTTCCAGACACTGCAAATGGATATAAACAAGCTGAATATAACCTTGCTTCGGATCTTCCGCCAAGGTGTAGCTGCAGCCCTGGGACTCTTACCTCAGCAAGTGCACATCAACCGTCTCATTGTAAGATCGTGCTTTTCATAATCTCCGAATTCAAACCTCACTTCCGTTATCAAAGGCTCCATGCTACAGTTATATGACTGACAATCCAAATCTACCACAGTACCTATTTTGTAAACAAAGTTTTATTGAAACAAGCCACATCCTCACCTTCACATGTTGTGTGAGGCTGATTTTATGCTTACAATGGCAAAACTAAGTTGTTAGAGCAAACGGATTGGCCATAAAGCCTAAGGAATTTACCATCTAGCACCTTACAGAAAATATTTTATTAACCTTGTCATAATTCGAAATTAGCCTCCCATATAAATATGAAAAAAAGGTCAGATCACTTCCTCTATCATCCTGACATAACTCCCAAAATATTCTCCAGGACAGTGGAACCTTCTCTATCAGATTTCTGGACACCGTTTACTAAGGTTTCTTCAAGCTTATCAATAGAATGGATGTTGAATGCACAAAACAAAAAATTTCATATGAATAAAAAAGAGTTAGTCCTTACCCCTCATAGCTTATGGAATGCCAAGAAAAAAACTTAAGATTGGCATCTGAGGTAGGAATGAGGAGAACCTAAGGGACTGAGGGAACTGCTGTGTAGGAACTCCTGACCTATCACCTAGTCACTCAAATTCATTCTCAGTGTCTGGGAACCTGGAGGCCATGAGCTCCATGCTCTCATTGACACTGAAGATTGCTATAAGCCATGTGGATAAAATGGACAATTTAAATCAGATTACTTTTCTTTTAGATCTTTCAAGACAGGGTTTCTCTGCATAGCCTTGGCTGTCTTGGAACTTACTCTGTAGACCAGGGTGGCTTCCAAGTCAAATGCTGGGATTAAGGCATGTACCACCATGCCCAGCATAAATTTTATACTTATTTACTTTTTTAAAAAGCGATTTGTCTAAGGCTCACAGGACAGAAACATTGAAGGGCAGCTGTAGAGATGGCTCCCCAGTTCCAGAGCACTTACTGCTCTTTACAGAAGAGCTGTGTTTGGTTCCCAGCACCCACAAGATAGTCACAACTGCCTGGATCCAGTTCTAGAGGACACAGTGTCATCTTCTGACCTCCACAGGCTCCAACACGTGGGGTTCATATAAGTGCGTACACAACACACGTGTATGCATGCATATCAGCATACATGCACACACACGGATACATATTAAATATTTAATATGTAGAAACTGCTTAAATAAAAATAAATAAAATAATTAAATAATATATAAAATGCTAACTCACTTGACTTTAAAATATGTCTGTAAGCATAATTATTCAGGAAGCATCTGAGAAATATATGTTAAGTTGGTATACAACTGTAATTCTAGCATTTAGGAGGAAGCTGAGGCAGGAGGATGCAGAGATCAGGGCCAGCCTATGTTATATCTAGATGTCGTCTCTGAAATCAATCACAGCAACATACCTACGAGAAATGAATACACATCACTCCCTAAAATGACTTCGAAGATTCTAGGAACCTGACTTTAATGTTTGTGAAGAACAGGTGAAAATTTTGCCCAGCTTTTTAAAGATGTCTTTATCTTACCCAAATGGTGTGCTCTTACTAGGAAAAGAAGAGCCAGGTTGAGTTGTTTGTGTCTCCCGTAAACCGGAAACCAGGAGAGCCGCAGGCCCTGCAGGCTGAGGAAGTACTGCGTTCGCTTAATGTGGATGTTTTACGTCAGAGTTTACCGCAGTTTGGAATTACAGACGTCTCTCCCGAGGTATGTCGTTGCATGGAACAGTTCATTAAAAAAAAAAAAATCTGAAGTCAGGACCATATGCGAATCCAAACAGTGAGGCTTTGAAACAAAAACCCTAAAAACAGCAATCTCCCTAAGTCAGAATCCAGTCCATTTCAGTTTGTGTGCTTTCCCTAAGGAAATTCACTTTTCGTGTTAAAGTTTCACTATTTGACACTTGATTGTTGAAACCATTATGACCCTGTGATTTTTTTTTTAGTAAACTGTCTACAAAAAAAGAAGAGTTAGATAGATTTGTCACTTGAAACTGAGTTGCCAACAAAACAAAAACTCCACTCTGTTTTTTTTTTTCCTCATTACTTTCATTGTCAAAATAGCCATAAAATAGCTATTTCCCCATAATTTGGAATTGTGTGAAATAGGCCTTTTCCTATGTGTAAGAAGGCCAGATATTTTCTTTATGGTATTTTCTAAATTTGATGCTTAACAAAGGTATCTCCACCATATCATCCACTTTTCCTACACAGTTTCTCCTATCAAACATAAATTCATCAGAATCACCAGCATCCCAAAGAGATGTCATTCCGCTCACAAATTCATGGAATTTGGCTCTGAGGGAAAACAGGTATAAACAGGAAGCAGGGTACACAAAAATTAAGCAACTGCCTCAAAGTGACTCAAAGGTGAGGTATAAACTAACACTAACTATGTGTTTTAGGCTCTGGGTTCAATGCCCAGTACAGGAAGAAAAAGGAAAAAAAAAAGGAGGAAGGATGGAAGAGAGAGGGGAAGAGAAAGAAGGGGAAGGAGGAAGAAGGGGGAGGAAACAGGAAGAAGGGAGGGAAGGAAGGAGAGAGGAAAGGAAGGAGGTAAGGAAGGAGGGAGGAAAGAGACAGAGACACAAACAGAGAAAGAGAGACAGAGACAGAGAGAGTATAACCATCTGGATGGGCATAGTGGCACACCCCTGAAATGTCAGATACTAGCACTCAGGATGCAGAGACTGGAGAGTCATGATTTCAAAGTCTGATCGACCTACACAGAGAGTTCCAGGCAAGCCTGAGCTACTGTTTCCAAATGAAACAGAACAAATCCTTATTCAATGCCTGTTTTATTTCTTTCCTGAAAGTTACTTTGCCCTTCATTTTAGCAAATCCATAGGTCTTATATTAAAAGTGTTAGCACTCAGCCATTTGAATCTTGCTCAGACCAAATTGCTCTGTGAGGATTTTTCTCTTTCCATTGTATTAACCACCCTGAGCCTTAGTTCCTTCATATTCAAAAATGGATCTAGCCCTTCTCTAATTGACTTGACATCAATTGATTTTTTTTTAGATATATGTGAAATTCATCGGCTTTTGTTAGTACCAAACAAATGTGATTTCAACCCAGATTAACTGAGAATATGTAGTCTTTTGATGTCCTCAGAAGATGGGGTCTAGGACACCAACACACACCAAAACAGTCAGGTGCTGAGATTTCCTATATAAAGCTATATATGCATCTGCACAAACTCTAGGAACACAATCCCATATGCTTATATTACTTATTATCCATTATATTGACATAATTAAAATGTGAAAGAGTTGCTAAAAATATTGTTTTAGGGAATAGTGGCGAGAAAGTGTACAGGTGAACTGAAGATGAATTTTCTGTCCTAATATTTTCCATCCACAGTTGGCTGGATTCCCAGATGCAGAAGCCATAGCTAGGAGGACAAACTATCTGTCACTCCTGAACCAAGACAGTCACCCTCTACTCATGACATTTGGTTTTGTTCCCTGCCCTGCCCCTCTCCTTCCTGCACAAAAAGTGTCTTTCTTTTGCTATCAGTATACCGTTCTTCAATATGATTCTTTGGTTTCAACATACAATAGAATGCAGTCCAGATTTCTTAATGTGGTTCATGGTCCTCCAGATGCTGGGCTTTTAATTGCTGAGTGGCTGCTTCTTCATTTATGTTAGAGCGATTCTAAAAGTGTCAGTTATCACGATCCCTAATCGCAAGCCTCCGTGCTTGCCACCTGGTCTCTCGATGCTCCTTTCGGCTTTCATTAGCCTGTTCAATGGCAAAGCCTTCCGTGGTTCCTTCAAGAACGAGGGGGCTCCATGCATCGTTTCCCCATTGAGCTCAGAGCAAAAACCCCTTGTGCTATGTTGTCTTCAAGGCTATCTCTGCACTGTCGGTCCCTTGATGACTGCCACATCCTTTTCTCATTGTTACTTTTTCCAGCAGCCCAGTGGGCACAATGTGAAAAGCTGAGTCAACAAGTAGAAAAACGAATACATGTGCCAACAAATCTGGAGCCTGATTTTTTTTGCATTAATGGAATAATACTCAGAGACAGCAAATAGACACGGGCAGATGTGAGGATCGCAGCAAGAATGTTATGGCCACTATCCAAACAGAATTAATTAAAATACATATTTTAGTTAAAATATAGAAACTGCCAGGCAGTGGTGGTGCACCCCTTTAATCCTAGTTACAGGGCAATCAGGGCTACGATAGGAGTATCTTCTAACAGGTCGAGTGCTTAGGGGGGTTCCCAACACGTAACTGCAATGAACGAGTAGGCTACGTGGACCGCCCAAAAGAAAGCCATTGGTTCACAGTAGATGACAACGCTTGCCCTAAACTTAAGTCTATTTAATGAATAAAAATAGGATGTTTGCCCATAAATGTGTTGGAATATAAAATCTAGGCACTGTCTAACTTGCACAAGACTCAGAATAAGAGCTCATGGAGTGTTTGAGTTGGCTATAAAGAGCCTTTCATCAAGATGAGATGGGCTGTTGGAAACTTTGGTTCAGTGGCTCTGGAAGGCCCTGTCCTGGAACTCTAAATGTAAGAAGGAGAAAGCCAAGGCAGAAAGTGTCCACAGTGTGTGGGACCCTTTGCTTGTTTCACTTCCAGCCTACAGGGCACTGCAGAAATAGTGAGAAACGGTTGTGTAAAACTACCGGGGCTCTCCCGTATGTTTTCCTGTCCTATTCTTCTCCCTGTGGTTAAGATCTTTACAACAGCTTATGCCTTAACCCTGCCTCACCTTGTAATCCTCAAAATATATCTTACTATGGCAGAATAGCCATTAAGGGGCATGTAGGGGACACAACACACCAGCCTCTGGGTTATCTTTTACATCCACTGCTGAACTTCACAACGATGTTTCAAAACATCTATTCCTGAATTTATGTTCATCGTTTTCATGTTAACAATGTGGTTTTGCCGCTCATTCCTTATGTTCCTGACTTTTTTTTTATTGAAAATTACTCAGAAAAACAAAGGAAAATACCAAATAGAGAATTACCTTCGTTCATTATCTGTTTCCAACCCAAGTTTCTTGAGGGAAAGAGACCTTTTGTTTCTTTTCTGGGGTGAAGAGTCTTTAAGACAGGATCTTACTCTGGAACCAACATCCTGAGATTTATGAAGCTGAAACATCAAGTTCCCACATTAACACGGAACAAATTTTTTAGGCTTTTATTGTTGTTCACGAGCAAATTACTCAAGTTTCATGACTACTATATTTCAAAGGAGGAAGTTATCTTCTTTAAATAGCAAACACTGAATTGATTGATTCCTGAGAAAAAATTGATACAAAGAAAAGAAAAATCATACAATATAAAATGTGACCCATAATTTCTGAGTTGGATGATTTATCTTTCAAAACTTGCAACACTAACCAGCAGGCAAATGTGAAGACTTGCAGGTCTCACATGCATTGCTGAGGGCATATATACGATTCGGTGTTAACATACCTTAGATCACACGGATCGAGGGCTTGCAACTGTGCCTTCTGGCAAAACCATCCTCTTGTGAGATGAACCATATTAATTTGTAGCCATCAAATGAACCGGACCATTTATAACATTTCTGTTTCAATTTCTGCGCTCCATCTCTTCCTATGAGATATGCCTCCCGAGCTCCCTGTATCTGCCTCATCTTCCCTGATATAAGGAGCTAGAAAGAAAATGGAGAGAGAGAGAGAGAGAGAGAGAGAGAGAGAGAGAGAGAGAGAGAAAGAGAGAGAGAGCAAGCTGGAGGAGATGGTAGAGGGAAGGGCAGAACTAACTTTATGGCATCAAGAGAGGCCATCGTCATACAGAAAGGAAACATCTCGATTTTTTTATTGAATATTTTATTTATATTTTAGATGTTATCCCCTTACCCCATCCCTGCCCCGTGCCCAGGAACCCCCATCCCATCCCCCCTTCTCCTGCTTCTATGAGGATGTGCCCCCACCTACCCGCCCCCCACTCCCACCTCCCCACCCTCGAATTCCCACACACACGGAGTCCAGCCTTCATGGGACCAAGGATCTCCTCTCCTATCTATGCCTGACAAGGCCATCCTCCCCTACATATATAGCTGGAGCCATGGGTCCCTCCCTATGTGCTCCCAGGCTGGTGGTTTAGACCCTGGGAGCTCTGGTTGGTTGGTACTGTTGCTCTCCTCATGGGGCCACAAACCCTTTCAGCTCCTTCAGTCTTCACTCTAACTCCTCCAGTAAAACACACCAGCTGCTTTCGACACCTACGTGACAGGGCAGAACAGCACAGCTATGGAATAAGTCATAAAGATGGTATAGTGGCATTAACTTGACCTGGTCTGGGAGTCTGTGACTTACTGAACCGGCGGCCCCTGACAAAAATCTAAAAGCCACTGGGTTAACCCTATGCAAAGGTGAGATTGGCCATTACCCTGCATTGCAATCTTTTGATGTGTAGTTCTCTTGAAGACTGCAAACTTTTCCTTTATTACCCTGCCCTTATCAGGCCGTTTAGATCTCTGAACCGATATAGCAGCGCTCGGCAGGAGCAGCGTGACTCAGGAGGAAATCTATTTACCAGGAACGTGCAGTGACTAAGTTCTAGTTCAAAACAAGAGCTTTTCGAGCTGGGGGTGGGGCAGGGTATGGAAGGGTGAGGCATGCTTCTGCCGACATCATGGCTTCAGTTAAAAAGAAAAATCAAAACAGGTCTGCCTTCCACAGAAGGAGATGTGTTTATGTTCTTGAGAACCACAGCACTAGAAAAGGAAAACGGATCCAACCACAACGTCTCCCTTCAGCTCAGATCCTTATACTTAAATCTGACGAATGTGCGCTGCCTGCGTGAAGGTTTAACTAGTTTGCTTTTATAGCAGACAATGGATGCCATTTGCTTGCCTGGAAAAAAAAAAAAGCCTTCAATTCTATTCTCGGTTCCTACAATAGTTTTCTTTTCTATTAGCTTCTAGCTGTGTTTACAGAGAAACTAGAGCAAAAAAGAAAAAAAAAAATTGGCCTAGCTGTTTTCAAAGAAGTGAAAAATGTTTGTCATAGGAACCCAGTAAATCCAGCCAAGTACCCTTGCTAATCACTTCGCTAATTGAGTTCTAACGGCTTCTCTATCGTTCAGAGTATGTACATAAATTATTTCCTTTATCTATGCATCTGTCTAGAAAAGGCAAAAGGTAGTCACACATAAATAAGTCTCTCTCCAAATGATTTGCATCATCATAATTGAACTCCAGGCTTCTTATCTTTGATTGATTGCAGAGATTAAGATTTCCATAAAATAGTTTTCAAGGTTAATATTTTTATCTCATTTGAAAATGCTAGGTACACTTTTTAACCTTAGAAATAAAAATAACTAGAAATGGTCTCAAAATATAAGCACCTAGAATATAGGTTTAAGTTGAGGCTTGCTTAGTCTTTGGGGCTAATTAATTGTCAATGCTCTCCCTGAGGATTGCAAAGTGGTCTCGTGCGTGAGTGGAAACAGTTTGCTTGATACAAACTTTGTTTTTCCTACTCGGAAACTACCTAGGTTTTTTTTTTCAAGTTGACGTTTCTTTGCCTATAAATCTACAATATAATCAACTTATAAAACATCAACTTATAAAACATCCCCATAGCTAGGCATTGTGGCCCATTGCCTATGATCCCAACACCTAAGAGGCTGAGGCAAGAGAATTCATCACCTTGAGTTCCAGGCCAGGCTGGGCTACAGAAGGAGAGAATCTGTCTAAAACAGAAAATAATAAAGTTCTGAAGCATCCATCCTGTTCTATCCTGAAGGATGAGTAACATTGAACCAAGAAACAGTCACGTCTTGTCCAGCTCCGCTCCCAAAGCAAGGAGCGAAAGCAGTAAAAATTAAACAATTCTATTTATGTTTTTACCATTTATTACTAAATAATTCTGACCCTGTGGGTGTTCCCTGTCACTTCAAATAAAATATAAAAATATCCTGGCAATTTCTACGTGCTATGCTTCGTTGGGTTTTGACAAAGGGAGTTTCATTTAAGGGGGAAAACGGTCTGATAAAAGGAAGAAGAGAACAGAACAGGAGTGGTCCCAACCTCGAGGCTTGTTTATTAAACTATCACGAGCTTTTTGTTTTCACCTGTTTCGCTTCTGTTTAAAAGTAAGGAGCCGCGCTGTAAGACAGTGTGGACGTGGGAGGGGACTCAGAGTACCAGAGTACGGAGAGCTTTGGAAACAGTTCCTCAGCACAGAGAAGCACAGAGCTCCCTCACCTGTGAACCAGGTAGTTTCCAAGAGAGGCTGTGCCAGACCTGGAGGAAAGCAAGAACCCAGGAGCCTGTCCCACATGCCCACCCCCTCGCTTACAGGTTCTCCTGACACCGAGGGTAGCTGTCCATCCGTGCCTGAGCAGTTAGGAAAGCAGCTGTGGCAGCCCGCGGTGGAGGTGTGTTTTACTACACCGAGTGGAATCGAGCTAAAAACTCTGTTGACAGTCTGATAAGAGCTCCAGTTTTCCCCAAGCTCTCCTTTAACACCGGGCTTTCTGTTTTGCTTTCGAAAGAAAAATGTTTTACAAGGGCAGCATGAGGCGGACAAGATTTGGAGCAAAGAAGGATTTTACGCTGTCGTCATCTTCCTCAGCATCTTCATCATCGTAGTAACCTGTTTGATGGTAAGTTAGCTTCTTTGTGTATCTTATCCTTCGTGGAGCCCACGGCTTAGCAATGTTAGGTATTTTGCCACTTGAATGGATGTTGAAAAGACGACGGAGCAGAAGCCAGGCTGTAATCGGGTTAGGCTGGGACCGTTTTGTGGCAGCGGACGATTGATTGCTAAATGGTGTGTGTGTGTGTGTGTGGACGTGCGGAAGTGTAGATGCTGTGCTGTGGCAGAGTGAGAATGCAGCTGCACTGAAGTGTTTAGGATCTAGACCAACCCCTGTGTGAAGATTAAGAAAGTGATTTACTGAGGTCACTGTAACCCTTAACGTCACTGAAGTCTCAAGTGCACACTTTGGGGCTGACTTCATTTCTTCTCTTATGTCATCTTTATAGGACACAGGGGAAAATATTTTTTTTTGAAGAAATACGTCTTTGAGGCAAGCTTTCTCCCCAAGGAAT
Source organism: Grammomys surdaster (assembly GCF_004785775.1). Lineage (NCBI taxonomy): Eukaryota > Metazoa > Chordata > Mammalia > Rodentia > Muridae > Grammomys > Grammomys surdaster. The sequence continues at coordinate 5,969,899 of NW_021621071.1, forward strand.
GGTTTATTTCCTTATTTTAAACAGCCTTGAAGGTATTCTAAGAAATACCAGGCATTAGGGGAAGTGATTATAACCGTTCACTGCTATCTCATTTCCAGTTGAATGAATAATATATAAGAATAAAAGTAGACGCTCCAGGTCGTGACACGTGGCCAACAAAGCATAGTCCTGAGTTTAAAAAGTAGAATCCAAAATAAGCCCAACCCACTAAATTAAGCCAGGCTTTGTATTGAACAAGTTAATAGTTAACTTTCAAGTGGAATGGGGGTTTTTTGTTGTTGTTGTTATTATTTTTTTTTAAATCTGTGGTGTAGTTTGGAGTTTACAAATGGGTTTAATATCTTTTCTTGTGTATTATGTTCATTTTATTTTGTGTATTTTAAAAAATGCTTTATTTTTTTTACATATCCCACCCCCCAAAGACACAATGCCAATGACTCTGTCTACAGTTAACAATGTTGCCAAGCACTTTGCTGGTTTGTTTAGGTGTTCTTCCTTCTGGAAACAATGCCAGAGAGATTGAGACTGGTTCTTGGAGGTCAGAGAGGCTCAGCTGATCTGAACTTGGGGGACACCAATAAGATCACAAATAGAGTGAAGACAGTCACATGTCCAAGGTCTCAAGATATAAGAAATAGCAAGACATCCTAAAATTGGCATCATAACGGATTCAAAGGTATCTTCTTTGGATCAGAAACTGAACTTCTAAAAATTGTGACCCAGGAAACAAGATCATAGTTTAAGAACTAAGTTTAAACAAGATTTTATATCAAAAGTGGTAGATATTAAGGAAAATAGCTTTAATGAAAAAGACTGAAAGTTTTATGGAAACTGTAGAGGAGATGTCTGACTACTTTTTTTAAAGGGTGTAGTTCTTCCTCGTGACTGATTGCACTTTAAGATATGTGATCCTTCTTTCTTCAGCACAGGAAAATCTCAAGTTCTGTTCTCTGTCTTGTTAGTCCTAATTAGGATTTATTCTCTTGCACAGATTAAAGGGGTTGAAAGAACTGGGAGAATAGCTCAACAGAAGGCTTGCTTAGAGCTTGTCACTCCCCGTGCTGGATCCCCATCACGACAAGGAGAAAAAGAGGAATTCTAGAACAGTAAGAGAAAAAGTGCAGAAAGTGATGCCAACAGATTGTTTGGATGATTAATGAGTAAGATTCAGAAGACAAAGGCAAGAATGAAAGGGAAGGGTGAGAAGCCAGTTCATAGGCAGGCTTTGGGTGTTAAAGGGCAGAAAAAGAACAGAGTTTGCTATTGACAGGTAAGATACGTTTCCAGTTCAATGATTGTAACTGAAATACAATGTCCAGATATCCCACAGACCGAGTACAACCATGCATTGGTCTCAGACTAAAGGACCTATAGTGAGTGATCACACCCTCAACATCTTGGGACCAAGGCCAACTCCTTTTCTAATATTAGCAAAGCATCAGTGTAAACCTCACCAGCCTGAAGAAGACTGTTCCAATGTTACTAGAACCAATCAAGAAAGGAATGTCTTGAAAGTATGCATGGTGCTGTCAGGTCTGTGGTGGACTCATCCACTAAGTCAAGCAGCATATTCATAGGCACCATATGCATGCAGAGGATCCAGTGTGAGAAATCAGAGGATACGGTGCATAAAGTCCCTGTTCCCTGAGGCTTTAATGATGGAGAGAAATACAGACAAAGATTAAGATGTTTTAAGTATCAAATGATGAACACACTGTATGAGCTCATCAATAGGACATCCTGAGAAACACATAAAGATATTGGAAGGATCTATGGCTCTCAGGTCATGGTGGACAGAGGGAGTATTGTGTGGAGAATGTAGATTTTAGGGCAATGAACTTCTTCTGCATTCTGATGACTGCATGGCATTATGAATTCATCAAGTGTGTAAAATGTTCATCGCTAAGGGTGATCTCATCTACCCTGCGGCAGAGTCAATAATATCAATACTACTTCTTCCTTTATGACAAACATACTATCCCAAAGCAAGCTATTTATAAAACAGACATAGATTGGAACTCTGTACTTTCCACAAGCATAAACATCAACAATCATATCGTACCTTTGTTCCATATTAAATTGTAATCAGGACCACAAAGAAGATAGCATAGTCATGATTGATAAGGCAGAACAGTCCGACATCTGATAGAAACCAACACTCACGGAACGAGCATGTCAGACAGAGAAGACAGTAGAGCAGTGTTGGGGGTGAAGCAGGTTTAGACTGTCAGGTTCGAGGGGAAAACGGAAACAATGTCCATGCAGATGACGGGCGTGTGTTTAGAAGGTCAGTCTCTGATTAAGCATGTGGTTGGGGTAGAAGGGAGTGGGAAACATGAGGCCCGGTAGCCCCTGTCAGGGTCCTTGTGACAAGGATGACGACAGTAAACTGGAACGGGGAGAAGTGGAGATGAGTAGGCGTTGGAGACAGAGCACTGTGTGATGTACAAGGAATGGGATTCGTAGGGTACGGATGACCAGCGGAAAGAAAGATACTAAACGCCCTCTATGTCATCCGGATTGCTTACTAAGCCCCGGTGTTCTCGTTCTAGGGAAGAAGCATGCAAAGGGTTGGGGAATGAAGATGAAAACAAGAACGCTTGACTTGTGTCCAAGGGATTATTACGAGTAAATGACAGAAATAGGTTGATTTCAAACACTACCTTAATTTTACTGTGGAAGGGGTCACTTCAAGAGGAGCAGAGGAACCAACGGTGTGTGGGAAGGGATTGATATTCATGGAGAACTAATACCCTCTAACAGGATTACGGCAAAGCTAAATTTATCTGATATGATTTGCCACGGCTCACACTTAGAGACACATCAAATATGAGTCTCTAAGATCAACTCATCTTCCTGAATCCAAATGCTTCTGATAATGATCTTAAATTAATTTTTTTTTGGCTAGGATCTCTTAGTATTAGTTACACAGGATGTACTTTGTGCTTTTATTGTGTGAGACACGCTTTCTAGTTCTCAAATGCACAATGCAACTGTTTCCTGTACTTTTGTTGGTCCGTGGCATAGAAAATTCTATAATTCAGAATTATCCTTATGGCATCAATTATATTTATGGAGTATCAAGTGTCATTATTTTTATCTAGCCTTCTCATATTGCACTGAAATAAAAAAAATCAGGCGATTTTATTATGGCGTTATATAGGCAAAATGTTGTCATGAAAGGTTACTTCTGTTACACAACACTAGCATAAAACTTGGCAAGGTTTTTTTTTTTTAATATGGCATATTGTTTAGTTTCCTTAAAATACAAAAAGAGGAATATTTATTGCCAGACATTAAATTAGACAAGCATGACATTTTCAAATGTGTGACTTATTTAGCACTTCTCAAATGCGAACACAGAGTGGGTGGACTGCTGGCACATAGACAAATAGAATTTTCCAAGAAAAAGCGTGTGGGCAACTTCATCTCCATTCAGTCTGTTTTTTGATAAAGGAAAATATAGCATCGAGAAGAATTAGTTCTTCTAACATAACAGAAAGTACACCGTTTATCATCTAAATCAGACCTTCCAATGTACTTTCAGGCTTATTAAAAGGTGTAAAAGTATTCACAAAATGTGCACAGACACACCTAGTGGCCAGATTGCTTCTAGAAAGCAATTTAAGAAATCACAAAGAGCTGCTGGCATGTTAACGTGCTGGCGTGGCGAAGAGTCATCCGGGTATGAAGTAAAAGGATTCTCTAGTCACACTCTGGTACCTAAAGTAGGAAATACTCTGTTGGACCCTTAGGCTTTGAACCTCATGCAGTGAGTTCATCCCAAAAGTGAACTTGAGCTGTGTGAGCTATGTTTTTCCTAACCTGTTACATACAATCTCGATGGATAAGGGAGATAGACCCAGATACATAACTGATATGATCAATTACGACGCCAGCACAGAAACACGCCGGCAACTCAAATTATGAATTACGTATCCTACAACCCCTATACGCAGAGTGGTAAAATAATAATAATAATCTATTTCTCCTGTCTATTGAATACTTGCTGGTCCTAGATTTACTGCAAGACACAAAATGATGCTTTACATCTCTATCTTTACTGGTGAGCCAACCAGAACTCAGAAGCGAGTTGACCCATAGCAAACAGTACTCGGGGACATGAGGGAGGAAGGGAAGGGTAGGAGGGATTGGAACTCAAAGTCAAGTCCTCCTGGTTGGAGGTCTAAGCTTACTACCATGGCTCTGCCTGATTCCATAAAGGAGTCCAGTGTGGTTTCCTTTATTCCTCTCAGTCACTCCTCTTCTAGCCTCAGATAGGTCTGGGAACACCCGAGTATGCCTGTGTTTATCGGACAGACTCCACCCAGGCAAGCATTTGCTATTCCATACCTGTGTGCAAAGGACACGCCTGTTTCCACCTTAGTACCTTGTACAGGACATAGTTTTACACATCCGTCTCCTGGAAGCCTCCAAGCTCCCCGGATCAGAGTCACGTTCCGCATCTGCACCTCCAGTCCCATTTCCAGACTATATTAAGAATGTTCATGACATTAAAAGAGTAAACTCTTTCATAACTTACTATAAAACACCGTACCGAACACCGTCCATTAGGGCCGTCATCTTTAAATTAGAATACCCCTTATTCCAAACACCCTGTTTTCTGTTACCGGAGAGACTTTTAAAAATGAAAATTATAACTGCAAAAAATGTTTCAAGGGGCTTTGCTTAGCTTCTTCTCGTTTCTGCGTCCCTTGGGTCTCGCTGCTGCCATTCTTACCCCCCACATACCATAATTCAGTTTTATAGCTCCTCTTACTCAATATTCCTTTCTCTTTTCCTCCCTCAAATGATCAGATTATTCTAATGCATCCCAAAGCTCCAACACAAGCTGAGAGAGAGAAGCGGGGGAGAGACAGAGACAGAGAAGGGAAAGTCTTAGCTCGTCATTACTCGGCTAGGATTTAAGAATGATTTATGCAAAGACTGTATGTGTGAGAATCCAAACTGTGCAGAGGAGTCTCTGACACACGTTTCCTGAAGCTTTGGGTCAGAAAGGAGAAGGTGTGTATTTGAAAGAAACCATAGTTGAATGATCACATGCCTGGGATTTAGGAGACGTGGATTCTAGACTCTCTAGCCGGTTTTCTGTAGGTGATTTAATTGCTTCAGCTTCACGTTGAAACAGAGACATCATACCGGATGAGTCTTAAGATTCCTTACTCTAGGTCCAGCCCACAGTATCAAGGGCTGACTGTTCTGATGGGGTGGTGGGTGTGGGGGGATGATGGCCTTTCCTGTGTATTGCTGAGTGTTTACCAGCAACCTAGCCTGGCCCTGGCCCTGGCCCATTATCTTCCCCTAAAGTTTCTCTAGATATTGTCAAATACCCTCTGTAGAACAAAACTCCTACTAGGCAGTTATAAACCACTGCTTTGTGGCTAAAATCTATGAAAGCTGCCTTAGTGCCAGACAGCATCTCATCTTCCTCCACACCTCTTATCCATCAGTCCAGTGTTCTGAGTATTTTTAAGGGCTATATTTACATTAAGCCCTTTCCAGATTCTGATTTTTTCCCCTAATTAGTGCTATAGAAATCAGCTCATATGCAAGCTACACTGAGATGGGTTAAAAGCTGGAGGTGAAATAGATTATGATTATAAATCACGAGGCAATGTTTCCCTATAGAACTGTCTGCAGCAGAGAAGGAGTTTAGACCAGATATTGATTACACTCATGTAATCATAAAGTGGCTTGCGCCGGGCGGTGGTGGTACACACCTTTAATCCCAGCACTTAGGAGGCAGAGGCAGGCAGATTTCTGAGTTCAAGGCTAGCCTGGTCTACAGAGTGAGTTCCAGGACAGCCTGGCCTACACAGAGAAACCCTGTCTCGGAAAACAAACAAAAACAAAACAAAACAAAAGAAGTGAGACGTCAAGGACAACTGGGAGCAACTGTACCTGACTCCTGATTCGCAGGAGAATATGTCTCCAAAATGAAAATATGAACGAGTAAGCAAATATCCAAACATACATATTACATTCCTATGTGGGGAACTTAAACTAGAAAATATAGACATCACTCCTTGTGTGAAATGGATCCTATATGGATGCCTTTATTTCTTCATTCGGAAAATGCCTGATTTGCAACTTACAGATAATATCCCACTTCAAATAATATTGACTCGTCTTTCAGTAGTTCTGTGTTTAGCCTGACACAGCAAGCCTTCCATATATGTGCCGTCCAGTTGGTGACGTCATACTGTGGCTTTTGTTTCTGCAGAATGGTGGCAAGATAGATATAGGTATAGGTATAGGTATAGGTATAGGTATAGGTATAGGTATAGGTATAGGTATAGGTATAGGTACAGGTATAGATGGAAACTGTAAATGAACAGAAAGTTAAAGGTATTAGGCACTATACATATGTTAAAGGCACTCCCCTGTGGCATTTTTTTATTATTATTCTATAGCTCCAAGAAAGCACAGTACACTTATTTGAAAGTAGTCACTGTAAAGGAAAGAAGCTGAACTCTAATCGTTGACAGCTGTCTTCCCCTTGTGCAGTAATGTTTGTGGTAGAAATGCCCCACTGAAGTAGGTGTACTTGTCTGTCTGTTTGGATTCGGAGACTGTAAAACCCAAGTTGGCCTGAATCCTACCATATCTGCCTCCCACGTGCTAAGATCACAAGCACATATCATTATTCTAAAAAAAAAAAATCTAAAATTTCATTTTTCCCTTGCTAAAGATTATAGTTTCCAGGTTATGAGAAAATGAACATTTAAAAAGTGATTTTTTTTTTAAATTCCCAGCAGCTCAATGTATGGTGTTTCCTTCTAGTTATTCCTGACATGTACATAGTTTTCTTTTTCTTTAAGGAAACCACCTTTCAATCCATACAAGCAAATCCTTAAAACTGACAGCTTTGAAGCCTTTCTCTTATCCTTGTCTAATTCTTGATTTAAAGACTGATCTTCTAGTTTATGTATGTTCATGTCTGCATTGAGTTCACGTGCACTGCATGCATGTGGGATTCTGCTGAGGCCAGAAGGGGGTGACGGATTCCATGGAGCTGGAGTTGTAGGCAATTGTTAGTCACCTTATTGGTGCTGGGAATGAAACCCAGGTCCTTTGTAAGAGCAAGTGGATCTAACCACTGAGCCATCGCCCCAGCCAGTTTTGTTTATTTCTTCTGCTCAATATCACAAGCAACCTCTAATTCTGTCCTGTGCACCACTAAAGGATGCTATCGGCTCTGTCGATTCCCAGCAGCCACGTGGTAGTTCGCAGCCATCTCTAACTCCAGTTCCAAGAAATCCAGCACACTTCACTGGCCTCCTCAGGCACCAGCCATGTACACAGCCATGTGTAGACAGACACACATTCAGGCAAAACATCAACACCCATAAAACACAGAAAGATACTTTTATCTTTGTCTTTGATAGATGCCCTACATGGCTGCTTTGCCTACTATTAAAACAGATTCTCAAGTGGTTGTATGACTAATAACTTGTTTACCAAGTTAAGAGTGGATTTCTAACAGAGTAACTATTCTTTTATTAACATTTTATAAGTCTTGCTTTCTTGCTGTAAATGGATGCAGTCCTCTAACTCTGTAAAGATCATGGGCTCATGTTTTGTAGCTCTTCCTTCCAAACGCCTCCCTTTTCAAGAAATTCCTGTGATCAAACTGTCATCCGGCATCTTTGTAGAATGATCGCTAAATTTCCTTTTGGATCTATCCTTGAGGAACATATTCACGTGCACAAACTTTCAAGATTTATGTCCAACCCAACTGGAAATACCAGTCAAAGCCAATTGATCTCTGCACCGTCCCCACCTCCAGCCTATGCCTGCACTGAATGCAATTAGTGCTCTGCGGGGTGGTGATTGATTATTTTTGGCTTGACTTTATTTATGTACCCAACATATCCTTTGCAGGGAAATGGTCTCAGTACCACAAAACCCAAGAACTTACATTAGGGGCTGGGCCTACTTTATCGCTAATGTACATTTTGATGTGTCTTCTGAAGTAGGAGAGAGATCATATTCTCTGTGTTGTCTAGGACACAAAAATCTCACAGAAGCCCTTATGTCTCTTTTTGTAGATTATTTACAGGTTAAAAGAAAGGCTTCAGCTTTCCTTAAGACAAGATAAAGAGAAAAACCAGGAGATCCACCTATCACCCCTTGCACTCCAGCAAGCACAATCAGAGGCCAAGACGACCCACAGCATGGTCCAGCCTGATCAGGCGCCCAAGGTGCTGAATGTGGTTGTGGACCCTCAAGGCCAATGCACTCCTGAGATTCGAAACGCCACCTCCACCTCGGTCTGCCCTTCTCCCTTCAGAATGAAGCCCATAGGACTCCAGGAACGGTAAGAGCCTTGACTGAGATCACATCGAAATACTGTTTTTGTTTTTTGCTTTGTTTCTGAAAAGTTTCCTCCCGCTAAAAAAGGGTGCAACCAGAACCTACAGACCATGAGGTAGAATCATTCACCACGAGACAGGCCCCAGGAAGTAGGTTTCTCGTCACCCAAATGAGTCTCAGTGTGCTTGGGGACATCTTTTTCTATGAGCTTGCATAGACTCAAAGTTCATCTGCATCTCAGGGGTGGCTTCTGCCACCAGTTGTTATCAAGGGCCACTAACCGAACATTTAATTATGTGCAAACGTGGTACAAGAGTTGCTAATAAATGCAAGTGTTTCCTTCAGATTCCCAAGGTGTTGTACGTCATGACGTCATGACGTCATGTAGGAGGGATCTGGGCCACAAATTAACTCATCTAAAGTTTCCTTTCTGTTTCCTTCAACCACAACAAGAATTACATATCAAGATCTATATTTTTGTTACACTTATCTCTCTTTCTTACAAACTTATCCCTGTGATGCACTTCCATTTAAAGCAAGTCCCGTAGCGGGCAGGGGAACTAGATTATGCAAAGTACATAATGAAGGGTTGTTGTTTTTTTCCTTCCTTCAAATATTAATTAAACTTTTCCCATAGTTTTCTTAAATAATTCTGTTATTTTCTGGTGGTGCGTGGAATTGATTGTAGTGCCCCATGCATGTTACAGACGTCATCTATCAGTGAGCTGTATGTCCTCCGGCCGCCCATGACAAATTTTATTTGTATTTTAAACATAATTATGTTGTATCCAGCATTGCACACCAGGAGGTGTGAGAACACAAAAAACTTAAAAGGACACAGACTTCCTCTCCTAGGTCTCCGCTTTGTTGTCTTTGGGTTTCCATTCACACCGTGTTCATTTCCAGTGACTTATCACCATGTCCTGTGGAAACAGTCATATTTCACACATACACACACACACACACACACACACCCTTCAGTGAAGTACAGCTTAGAGCTTTCAATACTCTAAAATACAAACTACATCATTCAAGTCTTTGAACTTTAGCCAGATGTGATGGCTCACACCTGTAATCCCAGCTCTTAAGGGGGTGCAACAAGAAGATTACCACAAGTTTAGGGGCTATATAGTAAGTTCCAGGTCAGCCTAAACTACTGTCTAAGACTGTGTCTCAAAAAGAAAAGATCTAAAGTTCTTTTAATGTATTGTGAATGATATGACCGGAGAGGAATTTGTTGTGATTTGCTATAAAGACTTGGTAAACAAACCATTGATGTCACTCCAGAGGGAAACAGAGAACAGACAAATCACTCCTCCTATCTCTGTTCCCCCAAAATGCCTTCCTGACAGTTCTACCCCAGCCCTCAAGTGACATCCTCACACTTGAATATAGCTCAATGGTCTTTCTCAGATTTGGTCTGGAAATGAAGGTGGGGCGGACCTTTCCTCTTGATAGTACCATGGGGTCGGGAGACCTGCGATGTAGACCCACAAACTCATGGTTCGTCTGACCTTCACTTCCTTCTAAACTGGGAAAGGATGAGCTGGCTTCTTGGCTTCTTTCCAGTCTCCAGTCTCCGGCACTTCAAAGAGAAGCCTTGAGGCAGAGATCTGAGCACCAGGGATGATCTGAAAGCAGAGTAGGAAGAAAGGTCAGCCTGGATATAGACAGTGAGGGGAAGGTGCACTATGGAAGATGCAAAGACAGTAATGAATGGGTTTTCCTAACTGGCTAATTTTAATTAGTACCGTGCACTACTAATTCTATGCAAGGTCAGCATACCATCATCCAGGAGAGAGCTGTAGCCACCTGTCCTTGTGGACCACCTCCTTAGCATGTTTAGATTTCAGGGAACATACGGTTAAAGATCCATGTCTTCATTTAATTGGAGTACACATTGAGAAGAGAGGATAATCAAGTGGTATCTTACAAATATATTTGTGGTCTACATGGAAATGCTATTAGAAAAGGCTAGAACCTTAAACATATTAAACAGCTTCCGTGTCTCCTGGTCTATAGTTACATCTGTCCCAGCATCCCCTACTCCCAATGCCTTCCCCTCTCAATGCAGGAGAAATCTATTCCCTCCACAAGTCTCCCAGTCCTTCCTAACCTAGGAGCATACTTCATCAAGTCTTTGCTCTCTGTTCCCCCTAAAAGTTAGTTTTCTTTTGTATCAAAGAACTTCTGTTCTCTTAGGTCATTGCCCCTCTGACTCTGGTCTTTGCTTCCTTCCCCTAAAGAACTAGAGTTTCTACACTGTCAGTTTTCCACATTCCGTCCTCTTTATCTCTCATGTTCTGATTAGTTGATGCTTTGATGGTCTAACTACCCAATACAAAACGCATGCTTCATGTTTCTTTCTGTCTAGCATGAAGGGCTGCCCAATCCTTAGCATCTCTCCTAGGGTCTACTAGACAGTTTGAGTGACCACTTTATCAAAGCCCTCCTCAGAGTTTCATTCTCTACCCCTCTGCTTCCTGTCTTATCTAACCACATCCATTCCTCACTCCTATGCTTACTCTTAGAGAGATCCTGACCCATGCGCTTCTCCTGGGATATTACAAAAGAGGATGCTCAGAAACAGAACTCACAGCCTCCCTCAAGGCATTTCTCTTGGTGAACTCTGAATCCTAGGAACCTGAAAATATCCTCAACCTCCTTTCTCCTTCCCCTCTCATGGTATATGTAAACACTGTGAAGATCTGCCACCTTTCTCCTAGGAGCCCCTTCTTGCTGACCGAATCACCACTGAGGATTTGAGATTTCACATTCCTCTCAACCAGAGTCCTCGCTGACCCTCCTGCCTCATCCTCTGTTCTCCTCCAGTCCATCCCCAGACGTCTCAGGCAGCAGTGTTCTAAAATACATTTGAATACCATTCTTTTTAAACTCCTCAGTATTTCCACGTCTCTATTTTGGAAGAAATTGATAGCTCCTCTATAAGGAATATGCCAGCCTCTGTCCAACCTTATTTCCTGCTAAGTACCCACACACATCCCATCTGGCTACTGAAGTGTTTTTCCAGGCACTGTACCAAACTCTTCAAGTACTTGCCGAGGCGCCATCTTTCTTTTCCCTATCCCTATTTGCTATTAGAAAGTACCACCATCGCAGTAACAATGAATCTGTGTCTATACATCAAGGAAGTAAGAAATAAAGTTGTATCTCTCTGTAACTCATACCAAACTTTTGTTCTAGAGCCCATTCAACCTACATGGCAGAAATTTGATCTCTGCTGCTTTCTGATTGACTCTACCTTGACCTCTGTTGCTTGGGGATTCCATCTAGATTTTTGAAAGGACCTTCTCAATATAAAATGTAAGAGATTCATCTGCCCTGATGCTATCCATCCAAAGCATTATTTGATAAAATATCCATTTCTTCCCTCTACCCTCAGAAGGTCACCCATGGCTGTTGCCACTTGTTCCTTCTTTCTATTCATGCAAGTTCCTCTGAATCTAGTGATGACTTTCTTATGTTCCCTCTCTTCCCCTCTCTAGACTGTATCCAACATATTCTGAGGTATTATCATATTCTTACTACTGACTACTATACCTCAAGTGGAAATCTAGGAAACTTTATGCCAAGACTCCATCCCTACTGCCCCTTCTCAAGGGGTCAAGGTCCCTCTGCTGAAGATCTTCCACATCCCCAGGGATCAGTCATGAAAGATAGTGTCTTGCCCATTCGTGTGCTCTCAAGTCATCCCAACAAACACGTCTCCCTCCATGGATTCCTTCTCTGACTTTGTGAATAAAAATCTCTACTCGTGTTGGTTTCATAGTTCCCTTCATCTGGCACCCACACACTCTGATGTGTTTTTCCACTAAGGACTTGACCTTTGAAACTCAAAAGACAGAGCCCACATTTCTTTGCCTTCTGCTTTCACATTTCTTCCTTAAGCAATAAAACACCAAACAGCTTGACAGCTTGAAAACAAGAACAGTCCAAAGGTGAGGAATGGCGCTTGGAAAAAATGGGGAGAAAGTTCACGAACCACATCCTCTGGAGTGACTCATGGTCATTCCTCATGATGACTCTATGCCTCACCCATGGAGCCCAGCACTAACCTGGGAACTTCTCTTCTGCTCCCTTCTGCATTGGTCCAAACAATTGATGTGCATAGGTTGCCTAGGGAACACTTATGTGCTTTGTCATTCTCAGTTAGCTGACCTGCCAGAGCCAATAGCCTCTGCTCTTCCGGAGGACATACATATTGTTTAATGATCACTTTATCTCTTATATAGATAGTGTAATCTCTGGAGAGCAGGAACTTCTGGAAATGAATGGATTTCGTAAATAATTCTCAGGTGGACTCCCAGCAGGGAAACACTTTGCTCATTGTGTCAGTCCTTCCTTCCTCTTCTGCTTCCCCTCCCATCTTTCTGTCATCTATCTCTGCCAACATGGCAGAGTGGATCCCTCTCAGAGCGATAAAATATGATACATGTACAACATGCTATACAGTCAAAAAAAAGTTTTCTGACATTTCATCTTTCAGCCTTAAGGTTTTGTGCTTATGTATTTTAAAGTTGCCTTTTAGAAAGCCTCATGTTTTCCTTTCCAGAGCTTGGTCCTGACGTAAAGTAATAACCTCTTTATTACATAAAAGCCCGGCCATAAAGCCATGAGATCATAAAGGCTGCCTTATGAATCAACTGTCCCATAAGGCTCTTGGGCCATGCTAAATAAATCTCTCATTCTTGTTATCATCAATAATATAATTTTGTTTAAATGTAAGTAAAATAAGACGCAGAGACTAAATGTACATGCTTAGATAAATATGAAAGTATACACTGAAAATATGAAGATTGGAAATCCATTCAATTTTAGATGTAATTGTTTTATCTCTATTGATTCTTCCTTCTCTGCTCTCTCATTCTTGATAGACTCCTCACCCTGGGTCTGGCTTGCATTATTTCATCTTTGAACCGAATTTTCTGATTATAAAAATGCCATAAGAAATAATCTACATCACACACCACATACACTCTTTTATTTTATCCCCTCTGCCTAAATCTAAGTCTTTCCTCTTTTAAATCATATTGTATTCTCTTCAGGCTTATCTTCCTAAAACATCTCTTACTAACTATGAAAAGTCCCCCTAATCACCTACAAGACAAGACATCCTTGCCTGGGAGACCCTAAACTACCTAATTCTGATTTTTTTCTCTCCAAATCTGTTTAGGGCGTGGTCATGACCCTGGGGGCGTGGTCATGACCCTGGGGGCGTGGCCATGAGTCATGGGATGGTGGGGGGCGGGGACTTCACAGTTAGCTCCTGGCCCCAAAACACTCTATCTCCTCCAGTCTCTTCCCTTTCTCACCTTCTTCCACGTCCTGTGTTTCTCCTGAAGTTTGAATCTTCTTATCTGTTGCTTCTTCTCTCTGTCGTCTGCAGTCTCCAAGGCACAGCGTAAAATTTACCTCCTACCAGAGGCCATGTGGCCTCTCCGTACCCACAGGGATGTGTAGCAAGGGTGAGCTCACAAAGACAGCACTGCCTAGGTATGGTTTTTTCTTGAAGAATCATTCAGGAAAAAAAAAGATTGATCATTGTTCTGAAGTGATGGACCCTCTCCCTTTACCCAGACTGAATCTTAGCCACTTACTGTAGCTCTAGGTGATTCCTGGGATCCCCGTACATAGCAGACACTCAGAAAGAATTACAGAGTTAATTAATTTCCCTTTGTATCTGGACACCTCATGTTTTCTAAAGAAATTTCCCTAAGAACAAATAGACTAATGATCAACTACAGAGCCAAATCTCTGACATTAGTTACAGAAGTCACTCAGCGGATTAAATCCCCTGCGGTATAAGTTTCCCCATCTATAAAACAGCTTCACCTTACTTCAAAGGGTATTGTAAAGTTATCAATCCTTATGAGATGGTCTGATGACTTTGAGAAGGAAAAGAAAATCTAAAATCACGTTTGTCTTTATCCTCTGGTTCGACTCCACCCATCTGCAAGTATTGGCTGCTTATAGTTTATGAGTTCATCAAGTTGACATTTTTTCCACAACACTGATAGATTTTACCCCTGCAGGATGAAATCATACACATTTGTCACCTGTCCATTGAATTTGGGGCTTTTTTTTTCTTATCCTAGTCACTATGCATCTATGTCTATATCATTTATAAATGTACATTTATTTTTAAAAGTTGGCCATTGAATATCAAATCATCGAACTATGAGTTTATAGTTGTTTAATAGATATATCCCCTTGCTGTGGTGAGTCAGGGGCTTAGACGGATTTCGGGGCTTCAAAACTACTACTCGTGTGACTTGAGACTGTTCATCTGTAATGAAGAGTGAACCCGCAGCCTTGCTCTTGCAGTAGCTAACCAAGATAACGATAATCACATAGTTAGTGCAGCAGGAGGCCCAGTTAGCTTTGTATTCCTTCCCCTTTTTTCCATGTCTGTCATCCCCCAATCCTTCCCTTAAGTCTCAAGGAAATTGTATCCTGGCTGAATTTCAAGGGTCCAGAAAACAAGGGACCCTGTGAAGACTCTAAAAGGTACATGGTTTTTCCAGTGGGAAGAAGACGATAGTCATACCTATGAAAGGCCCGTGGATTGTCTCTTTGGCCTGCTGCATGACTGGAGGTTGATTTTGAGCACAGGAAATCAACAGACGAATTGGTGTACTCGCACTGTTTTTCAATTTTTTTCCATCTTGGTTTTCTGTGAACAGCGAAACATGAGAGATGAGAGTTAGACAACTATAGACAAGAAGCAGTCTCTCTCCTAACTTACCCTCCCTATGATCAGTTAATGGGCCGGCAAACCTATGACGTTAGCAGAGGCTTTCTTCTCTCAAACAAAAGGTGCCTCAAGGGAATTGGTACTTTGTAGCTTCTTTTTTTTTTTTTTAGCATACTATAATGTGGTTTGTTTGATCTTCATAAGTGACTTGCCATCTTAGGATCATATGTGTCTCAGAATTTCAACCTAGATAATCCTAGAAGAGTACTGTCAGAGCCATAAATATGTCCACAGTAACAAAAGCAATGAAAAAATGCCAATAAAATGATTCGTGCTCTTGTCCCAAACTCAAGCCTAACTCCTTTGCTTAATTATATTTTTTCCCCTGGAATAGTCAAATGTCCTGGCTTCTGTCCCCTCCTCCCTCTGGTGGATACATTTTGATACACAAAGATTTTTGAAAATGTTTAATCCTTCTCCTGTTGATCCCTGTGCGGGAGATATGAATAAAGATCGTGACTGGGCGAATGCCAGGGCATAAATTGTATTAAAAACTCTAGAAATTTAAGCCTGAATTCTTTAAACAAACCCCCACCATGAGAGCAGAATCAAGTCTTGCGCTTCCTATCCAATGGCCGTGAAATCTCAACTCTGCTCTGAGGTCATAGGTAGGGGTTTGTGGAAGCTTAGCTGGAGACACAGATTCTTGTCCATGTGGTTTGTGGAAAGGATGCTCTACGGAGAAGCCTGTCAGGCGTACAGAGCACAGATGAGGACAAGTGGGGACCCCGTGGGGGGCCCTGGATCATCCATGTTCACTCATGGACAGTTCTCACCTTCAGGGAAATGAGCTTGGCACCTGTTCCCTCACACCAGTCAACCATCCACTGCAGGATGCCTGGGGACATAACTTCTGGTCAACTCCTGTCACCTGAGGGTGACTCCCTAGAACGTGGCCACCAGATACATTTAACAGCCAGTGTCTCTGGATCAAGGAAGAAGATAAGAGCATTAGTCAAGCAGAGGTGATCTGAGGGGGACAGCAGCAGCAGCACCGTGTTTTCTGAGGGTTGCCCTGCCAGTTCTAGCACAATTAAGTTCCTATTCCAGGTTTCTTTGATCTTTCCAGGCCATTTCCCATGTTCTGCATCATCTCCTTAGAATAAACGCCGTTTGTTCCCGTGGAGCGTGTGCACCATTGAGCACAATCTATCAGCCTGACTCACTTGCTCCACCTGACAGTATAAAGGATCCTAGCACAATGCAGTACAGGCAAACACACGTAGAAGGAAAGACCCCAGGAAGACTCACAAGCTCTTTCTTCATATGCCTTATCTCAGTTCATCTTCATAGAAGAAGAAATTCACATAGTGTGTGTCAAAGAAGCGTGCTTCATGAGTTTAGTTTATTAGCAAAGTAACTGTAATAAGTTTCTGGACTCTTAGAGAGACAGACACAATTGAAGAACAAGCAGCCTGTCCCCAAACAAATACTGGATTATACCACCTTTTGAGGAAAGAATTCAAACATAATCCTGTATTCCATTAAAACAAATTAAAAACAATATAATGAGAAAACAGGTACATTTGCCACACTGTCATTTTCCTTCTCAGATTTCCCACTACACTTTCAGAGGACTTTTCAGATTTTAAATCAGGAAAATGGAACTTTGTGAAGCAGACTAAACCCCTCAAGGTGGCTAGCCATTAGCCATTGCCTCCCGGCATGCGTGTTGTTGTCTGTCCCAGCTTTCTTGTCCTACCTGATCTTTCTTGTTCTAGAGTTCAAATGCTCATCTGACATAAAAGGTAGGGAAAATGAGCACAGTAAAGAAGCTTCAGCAAGAGGCGATATTAGTAACGATAAAGAAAACTCAAATCAAAACTGAGCACAAAGCATTCTGGGTGCACGAGGGGAGGCGAGTCTCTGCTTTATCCAGGCGATCTGGATCTGTGTGCTGTGAGCAGAGGGGTGAAACGCCTCCGGGAAGGTGTGTCAGTGGCCCTCCAGTCAGCAACTCTCATTGCTGTTGGAAAAGGCAAACACTGGCAACTGACATATATTCAGGACATCGGTCTGCCCTAGGCCAGCCACTCTTAATGTATTATCTCACAGGATCTTCCCAGCATCCCTTGAGGCAGAATAATAAGGGCGTCCCTTGTTCTTTCTTGCAAGTGAGCTGAGACCTGGAGAGACTGGATCGCATGCCAGCACAACAAAGAAATAAAAATAGACTGGAGATTCACATCTAGAGGTTATAGCTACAAAGTTACCACTTAACCATCTATACCACCACCACCTAGATGACACAGGTGATAATATTTGACCTTTTAGATAGCTTTTAATATAATAATTTTATTTAAAAATAAATTTGAAGGGGATACCCAGAAATGTGAGGAACATTGGGAACCCATATAAACTCTCATTGACAATGAATGACAAGCTAATTTCCACTTTATTTGTACAATACAGACATAATGCATTTTTATGAGGTAAGTCGGGGTTCTGAAAGTTTAACAAACAATTAAGAGAGGTCTGTATTTCCTAATAATATTTTTTTAAAAAAATATAGAGACTAAGAAAGTAGAGATAAAAATGCTGGGCTTTTGTCTCTAGGCAAATCGTGAAGAAAATGAAACAATAAGAAAGGACAATGGCATCAGATACAAACTCAGGAGACTAAAATAGAGCCAGGGTTAGAGTGTGCCTGAGGTAGGTTTAGCAGCGGTAGATTTAGGGGAAAGGGACAGAAGCAACCCCAGGGCCTCACACATGTCTGGTGAGTGTTCCACCACTTATATAACCAGCCCAAACACATAATTTCTTAAAAATTATAAAAACAAGAAGTTTTGCTAAACTCTGACCATCATGTATTGGCAAGCATGGTCCCAGCCTCAGTGCCTGAGCCTCCGTGGTTGGGTGGCCCACCAGTTTGGGACTGGATGCTACCAGACATCACTACAACTGCTCCGTTTCAAAGGTTGCCTTCCCATTCCTCCCTTGTCACACCTTGAAACCATGACAGCGTAGGTCCCAATGAGTGCTATTCCTGTGTGTGTTCGCTACCAGTCCACCTTGTGAGACTGCCTTGTGAGACTGATTAGAACAGACTCTCAGCCCTTCCCTGAACCCAGCCTCTTATGTCCGAGAACCCTCAGCCTGATCCTGGATCCTGGACCCTGGGATGAGTCACACGGGAGCCATCTCCACACCTGCCGTGGAGAGAACAAATCCAGTTACCCTGGGAACTCTTCCGGCCATTCAGATTATGACCTGAATATTTAGAGAGAATTAAGTGTGCTTCCTACATGCCGTGTAAGGCTGAGATCTCTTTAAGATGTGGCTCTATTTTAACTGTGTGCAGATGGGAAGTGTCACATTTGGAAGTGGATGTGCATGCCCTAGGAGACCAAAGGTGCTGGGTCCCCTAGAACTGGAGTTACAGGTGGCATTAGCCACTCAAGTTTGGGAGCAGGACTCTGGTCCTCTAAAAGAACAAACAGTACATGCACTTAAGCACTGAGCCATCTCTCCATCCCTCGGCAGGTGTTCTATCATGTTCTTGTCATCCTGACCCTGAAGTGGTGGAAATGGTTTAGCATCATTTTTGAGACTCCTGTTCACTGATTGCTTTATTCATGGTTGAGTAGGAGCTTTGCCTTTGGAGAGTACTTTCTTTATGAAAGGAGTGGTCCTGTCCGGCTTTGCTAGGGGATCCTACTCCAGACCTCCATGTACAAGGTGACAGAACTAGGCGAAGTAGCTTTTTTTTTTTTTTCAAGATTTACTTTAATCAGGGCAGGTGCAGAGAGTTCCCAGGGAAAGCCTAGCTTCCTATTTGGAGAGAGCAGCTCTGAATCTTAGATACTGTGTCAGGGTTTGCCTTGCAGGCAGGCTCTCACCCAAGATGCTGCTTGAAATGTGCCATACGGATCAGAATGGGATTGTGTGCATCTTACAGGCTACCTGAACATTGCTTTTCTTTGGAGGGAGGTGCCCTCCTGCTCTCAGTAGGTGGTACATGACCTCTGTTTAACAGGACACTCAAAAATGATGTATCATCACAGGCAGGTAGCTTGAGCAAAATTAAGTTCGTTTTAAACTGATTGTCTCTTTTTGTGTGTGTGAATATGTTACAAATTAAAGCGCTGTCCCATTTAGCAAGACTTCATGCAGGAAGAGGCATGGGGCATTCTCAAATCAGTTTCTGTTGCCAGTGCCAGGCTCATCTGGCTGCAATATAGAGAAATATTGCCCTCTAGTGGACACAGCATATTGATTCATTTGCCACCTAATCTTGCATAGGGGAAAACTGAATTTTACCTTTTTTCCCCTATAATTAAAAATATTTCCTCATACAATATATCTGTATTACAGTTTCCCTTCCCTGTAACCCCCCAGTTCTTACCACCTCCCTTCCCATTCAGGTTCATTCCCTCTCTGTGTCTTACAAAGGAAAACAAATTTTAAAAGAGAGAGAAAGAGGGAGGGAGGGGAAGAGAGAGGAGGGGAAGGAGGGAGCCCTGACATGACATCATGAGAGGCGGAATTTCCAAATGTGCTATTGAGTTTGTTTTGCATTTCTTCTGCTGGGCACACAGCCTAACCTGAAGAGCAGTTGGTTTCTCCCGTGAGACTCCCTTGGAGAAAACAAAGTTTTCATTTGGAGTGGTCGTCAACTGTAGATAGCTTCCATGTTAGGGATGGGAGCACGTGCCTGCTTCTCCTTTCAGCTCTAGGAGCCCATCCCAGACCTGTGCAGGCCTCTGTCTCTGGAAGTTTAGTAGGCCCTGTCTCCTTGGTGTCCTCCGTCCCCTCTAGATCTTAGGCACTTTCTGCCTCCTCTTCCATGGGGTTTCCTGAGCCCTGGGGGGTGGGATTGGATGGAGAGAGCCCACTTTGTGCTGTGCATCCCAAGGTCTCTCACTGTCTCCATATTGTCTGGCCGTATTCATCCAGTTCTTGAGCAAGTGAGCTTTATAATCTTGGTCTACTGATGGTGGCTTTTTCTACTGTCAGGGTTTTGCGGAAGAGTCTAAATCAACTCACTTAAATGAGCTTGTAGAGTACATCACTTCAGCTCTGAATATACGCTGTGACCCTCTCCATCCTCAGCAAACTATTGGAGGCAGAGCAATAGAAATAGTCCAGCAAAAAAAAAAAAAAAAATGGAGAAAAGAAGTATTCTGGGCTAAGCCGTGTGTGGTAAAGTGAATTTGCTCTCGGGTAAATTATTAAGAAGTGGAAAGTGTATGTGTGCTCTAAGGCACTGCGCATGCACAAGGAGAGGGAGATGGGTCTGAAGGTTTGGGTTTTCTTAGCAGGGGTGTTTTGGGTTTTGTTGTTCTTGTTATCATTGGCTCAAACTCAATTTAAGAGTTTGGTTAATAGATACTTTAGAAGAATATGCACAGGGATGGGTTCTTAATGATCACTTCCACTGTTCTGAATGTAAAATCTTTGAGAACAGCAAAGGAACAAGAGATATCTTTACTAAATACTTTGTCATTTATTTATTCACTCATTCATTCACTTTACATCCCAATCACTGCCCCCTCCTTTTACCCCCTTCTACAATCCCTGCCCCCATCTCTCCTCCCCTTCTCCTCTAAGAGGGCGGAGCCCTCCCCCAGGATATGTTTTTCTAGATAAATATTTTTTATTTATCTTCAGTTTTTTAATTTAAATATGTACTTCTCTATATGACCTGTAGGTGGCAGACTCAAACAACTGTTCTCCTAGAAGTTCATTAAAAAGGTCCCAAGCTTGGTTTTACATAGCTTCTAGAGTGATCCCGGTAAAGGGTACTGAGGGCTTCCTTGGGAAACCCCTTATATACTGCGTCAATACCAGTCTCTCTGGGATTACTATGTTTTATTTGAGGTGCCTCGGGACTTTTAATAGCCTCAAGGTGGCCATTTGTGCATAAAATCAAATAGTATTGCCATGTGAAGAACTTCAGAATACTAATAATGAATACAATCACAAAGACATGGCTTAAACGTACATATATTTTCACATATTTTTTCAAACTCGTTACTCCTCATAAAGCACTGAACTGTACAATTTATTAAACTAAGTGGTAAGCTTCCTCAGGGTAGAGGGCCATCTGTCCAGTGTTCAGTCATACCCGTATGCTTTCCTGAGCTTTTATTGCCTCATACACACTGGACTTCCCCAAATGCAATCTCCCCTCCCCGTTTTCATCTGCCCCTATCTCTCAGTGGGACAGGCGGAGCAGCAGTTTGGAAGCAGGTGGTTAGATTTTAGAAGTCAGAACTCGCCACTCATGGCATCACGTTCGGATAACCTCATGAGAAGCTGGAGGAGGGTTCGAGGTCAGTCTTGGCTGCCACAGTGAGTTACAGGCCAGCTGGTTTGTAACAGACCTTGTCTTAAACAAAAACAAAAGAGGAACAAAAACCTCTCAACTTGCTTTAAGTGCAACATTCGTGAGACGGCCTGTAGAGTAGCTCTCCCCAATCCCGGTCTAACACAGCAGCTTAGGGAAACTCTGTAAATGTTTGCAGATTCTAGGGAGAATGTTAAGAGCTAATAGAGTTTATAGAAAAAAATTATATGGTGTCTGACCCGGGAATTTAGTCTCATACATCTGGGGGAGCATCTGGGAAGAAGGAGGAGGAGGAGGAGGAGGAGGAGGAGGAGGAGGAGGAGGAGGAGAGAAGGAGAAGGAGAAGGAGAAGGAGAAGGAGAAGGAGAAGGAGAAGGAGAAGGAGAAGGAGAAGGAGAAGGAGAAGGAGAAGGAGAAGGAGAAGAGATCCATCTAACCCATGTAGACATCTGTGCAGTCTGCCCTCCTTGCCCAGGGGTCCCAGATGTGTGGAACCAACTGAATGCAGATCAATACGTGTGGAGGAAGGAATAACGGCATCCATGCCAAACACACACAGATGTTTTTCCTGTCCCTGCCACTAAATACTCCAACAATACCTGTGGCATTCACATTGTAGTAGGTGCCATACATAAACAAGCAACGATCTGAACCATACAGAAGGAAGCTGTGAGTCATATGCAAGGGCAGCACCAATTCATTAATGGCACTTGGTCCTGACACTGTGAGCATATACTTGAATCCTAGATCTGAACCCTTACAGAGAATTAGGGATGATTATACATATGGATACATATACATATGATGTATTTAAATATATACATCAAACCCTATATTTAACTACATGCATGTCTAAATGCTTTCACATACACATTTGTATTACTATACATGTAGATTGATCATTTTTTCCCTATTTAAGTTATTCTCTTTATGGGCTGGAGAGATGGCTCAGAGGTTAAGAGCACTGACTGCTCTTCCAGAGGTCCTGAGTTCAATTCCCAGCAACCACATGGTGGCTCACAGCCATCTGTAATGGGATGTGATCCCCTCTTCTGGTGTGTCTGAACACAGCTACAGTGTGCTCATATACATCAAATAAATAAATAAATAAATCTTTAAAAAAAAAACTATTCTCTTTGGGAACTGTGGTCTCAGTGATCTTGGTCCAAGTCTCAGAAAGGGTCCTCTCACCCAGCAGTGGGAGAGCCCTGGTGTGAAGACAGTAGTCACACAACCCTACCAGAAGCCCAGTTCTGGAAATCAGATGACTCAAACGGTGCCAATCAAAAGACTTTTGGGTGATTCTTACAAATCTGATTGACCCCCACAAAACCTCAATAGTCCTTATCTACTTCATTGCACTGGGTTCCCATAGCTGGCTTTATTACTAAAACTGATAGGAGCCGGGATGCTGACATTTACAGACACGGAGCTAGCACAAAGATGTTAGCTGGCTTGTTTATAAAGACCCCTCAGGATCCTGCTGGAACCAGCTTCCACTGTCTGCAACTCTGCTTCCAGGGGCCATGGAAGAACTGAACTGTTGAGGCTGGCGCCCCTCACCATTGCTGAGAACACAGCTCTGAGAACACACATTCTTTTTACGAACATGTGAGAGATTTCCTTTTCTGTCTTAACTGAGAGGTTCCTGCTTTTAAAGACCTTTAAAACCGATGTGCCCTCAGCTGGAATGCTCCAGATGAACCTTACCAAGAAGTAGCAGCATTCGTTGTACAGTGATGATAGTTGACGCACATACAAACTCTCCCAAGTTATGAGGTATTAGTTTTCAGGAGAGTTCAGGCCCAGTCAAGAACTCAGCAATCTGACTTTTTCTCGTCGCTAAAGTATTTGGCGACAAGTCTAAGGGCTTAATGCATTGGGAAAAGCTTAGATTTCCTGACTGAAATATCACTGCTGTCCCTAGATCGAGAGGATAATTTTATTCCATTGTGCTTTGTTTATTCTTAGTAGATCTTGTGTAGATTGTTTTCGGGATAATGCCAGGGTAATTGTTCCAAACTGAGCTATGGGCCAACCCAAGAACATTCTCCTGGGAATAGTTTGGCTCAGATACACAAAAAGAGCGCTCTTCTTATCAAAAATATTTCTTCTTAAACGTAAAGATAAATGGGGAAAGTTTTGATGTGAGATAAAAAAAAAACAATAAATAAGTCGGTGGCCATCTTATGTGCTTTTTGCATGAACTTAGACGGCAAATCGGTCATGTCGTTTGGCCCTGTCTCTCTATGTTTACGACAGGATGACACAGAGTATATGGTGTCCTACCTATACTGGGGGTGGGGGTACATTTGACATCCCTTCTCATCTTAGCCACCAGACAGTGTAATAAAATACTGTTAAGCCAAGACATCAGTATTTTCACCGGCCTTTATTCTCCCCCCCCCCCAAAAAAATTAATCAAATATCTAAATGATATATCTGTGATGGTTTGGCATGGTCCAGGGAGTGGCACTATTAGAAGGTATGACCTTGTTGGAGTAGGTTTGTCATTGTAGGTGTGGGCTTTAAGACCCTCATCCTAGCTGCCTGGAAGTCAGTCTTCTCCTAGCAGCCTTCAGATGAAGATGTAGAACTCTCAGCTCCTCCTGCATCATGCCTGCCTGAACACTGCCATGGTCCCACCTTGATGATAATGGACTGACCCTCTGAACCTGTAAGCCAGCCCCAATTAAATGTCATCCTTGTAAGAGTTACCTTGGTTATGATATCTATTCACAGCAGTAAAATCCTAAATAAAACAATATTCTTAATAAAGAAATTTTAAAAGTATATTTAAGCAAAACTCAAATACAGCCTATCACAGACCCTCATGTGTGTAGTCTCAACTACTCCAGAGTTTGAGGCAGGAGAAAGAGCTCTTGACCCCCGAACTTCACAGCCAGCCTGGGGAACATAGGGAGACCCGGTCTCAAATTTCAGAAAGGAAATTATTTCATAGGCAGTCTCACTGTGGGACGCACCCCACACCCCCACCTCCAGCCCCGACTCCCACCCCCATTACCAGGTGTACACACTCTGCACATAGCACCTCTGTAGTCATGGCGACACCTTGAGTGTTGCATTGGCAGCAGAAGCATTGGGATTCAGGTGGCAGCAGGAGCAGAATAAGTACCAGGCAGATCAGCAGTACTGGTGAGAAGAGAGAAACTAAGCAATGCACCCAGAGCACAGAGACCCACACAGTCCCGGCACGACACTAAAGAAGTCTAGGTGATAAGAGGAGTAAGGATGTGAACGAGAGCATCTGTTGGGTACCAGGTGCTCATCTCCGGGCTCTCTGTTAATTACGTCGGACAGCTCTAGAGCGGTCTAAAGAACCGCAGCTGTATCTTCCCACCAGCGGTTTCCGTTTGCATCTCCGGGTTCCAACAACTGCAGAGCCAAACTGTTTGGACTGCATCTTTAGGGAGCGCTTACAGGCTGTTTCCGGTGTTGCTCTTTAAGTAATACAGCGCAACAACTACAACGACGTACGAATGTTTACATCCCGTCGGGTGCAATAAGCAATCTAGAGGCAATTTAAAGATGAAGACACCTGTGAGGCAGAGACTCGAGCAGATTCGGGTTTTTGCATTTGTGGGAGATACTGGGATCAATTCTCCGTGGATGATGAGGGGCAAGTATAGCGATACAGAGATGTGTCCTTGGTCCACAGAGGAGAAAAAATAAGGAATGTCATACTCTAGAATCTGCCCTTCCCCACTGTTGGTGCCAAGTATCGTGCGTTCTGAGATGCAAGATGAAGAACGCTTTGTAATGTATGCTTACTTATGAGTGAAGTACGAGAGTAATTCTGAAATGGGAAGGAGAACAAAAAATATATATATATTATGTAACTTTCAAAAAATATCTCTCACAAAAAGGTCATTTTTGTTACTAGCTCAAACTTTCAAAGGAAGTGTATTTTGCGAACATTTTTGCTTTCTCATTTCATGATTCCATAAAAGTTTGAATGTGTCTCTTTGTAGAGTTATCTAATTTTTAGGACATCCCTCTGTGTGAGTCTTTTAAAAGTAAGCTACAAATCAGTCAAGCTACCTCATACATTATAATTCTGCTTATAGATGTAACTTTATATATTTATGTCTGCAATAAATACTTTTAAATGAATAAAGCAACAGGGAATAACATTTCAGAATCCAATACAACCTAAAAACAGATATGATGAGACTAGGCCAGCACAAACCACTGTAGTTGTAGTAATACCAAGTTTTTAATAACATGCTTTCTCTCATGTATGTACACAACGTAGCTTTAGCCTTTCAACCAGCAAGATGGGGGAACTACTGGGGGTCATGAAGGAGGTACACAAATACAACATAATGGTGTGTATATAGAAAATGTCATAGTGAAATTTATTGTTTTCTTCATTAATGAAAAAATAATTTTAAAAATTATTTCAATGCAGATGATTATAGCAGCTGAAGAGATAAGATATAATTATATAAAGCAAACAAAAAAGCAAATATTAGTGCTTTGGTTATCTTATCCCATGTGATCACATATTTCCAAAGTTTATAGTAGTGCTATGTGCATGTAATTGGTAGAGGAAATTTATTTTTCAGGGCACAGAACAAAAGCAAAAACTAAGAAATCTCTCCAGTACATCAGTAAAGTTTGCTTTTGTTTTGTTTTAAGACAAGGAAATCATGAGTCTTTTTAGATGAACCTAACATAAATTTAAGCTTGTGTCCTTTTCTACAGATTTGAAAGTGCCAAAAATATGAAAAACTAGAAGACATTGATCTACTTTACATGTAAAATAAGATTTGAAAATTGCTCTCAAAAGCTATCTCGAGGGTCTTCTGCTCAGGCCTTCAAGCTGAAGTTCTGGTGATATGACTTGGTTTAATTTCCACGTCTCTTATCTGTAGTTTATTCTTGTTACTACAGTTGCTACTGGTTTTTAACTTGTACACAGGAAGCCAGAGCCAATCAATTTTGTTCCCAAGGTGACAGGAAGCCTTGGTTGGTCAGATGTTGATTGTGTTTGCTGTTCCAGCCCCGCCCGCCACACTTTCTTCCCTTTTGGCTGAACTTAAGACGAATTAATCAGTGGTGGACATCTGGCAGACAGCTTGAGTGTCTTCTCAGGGCTTTGTTGACCTGTAAGAGCTAAAGATTGAAAAATCAGTCCATAAGCTTTACAGACAGTGACCAAAATGTTGCTAGGGACCCTTCCTCCCCAGATCCTGCACAAGAGACTCTCTTCTGGCTTTTTGATTGAAAGTGTGCATTTTTTCTGAGCAGGGAAATATTTGTGGAATAAACATCCCACCTTCTTTATGATGGTGAATGTAGCTTACCTCACCCTCCTGTAAATTCCAGATGTGAAATGGGAAACAGAGGAAGGAGCTCAAAGAATGCTAAGCTTTTAAACAGGTCTGTGATGTTTATTAGCTTAGCCACTTACAGATTCTCTTCCTGTGAGAATCTGTTCGCAGAAACACACCTCTTATCTCCAAATACTTGACAGAAAATGCCGGTATCCAGAACGTAACCAATAAATCAACTCATAATTTTAAGTGTGTATAATAAAATCAAGTTCGCTGACCTTCCCAACCCTAAAAGTAAACTTCTCTGGAGTCTCTCTGTTTTCAAGCTTGGAGTTTATGGCTCCATAAAATAGAAAGCTACAAACTCCCAGAAGCCGTCCAAAATGTTTTCAGAAATTATTTGTTTTAAAGATAATGATACTAACAGGCACATCTAATTTTATGATGGGGATCGCGAGAGATGTGTGTCTAAGATGAACGAAGGTAACATTGAGATAAACCTAAAAAGGGCAGGTATGTTGGACCGGATGGGCCTTTCCTGTTCCTAAAATGTCTTGTGCTTTTACACAGGAAACGTATTCTTATTCACCCGAGGCCAGTGTCAGGCCTCGGCACAAGATCGCAAAGTACTCTGGGTAGTGGCAGTTAGAAGATAGGAGAGTGGGTAGGAAGGTGTCCTTGGTGAATCCTGCACAGGGCAAATGTTCCAAAGGTTCTATGCTCATTCATCCATCTGGAAATGGAGTATCTGGGGAACGAACTCATAGTTTGCTCCTATATTTCTCAGTACTTTTTCCACTCCAGAATTTGGAGACATCTAAAGCTAGAGTTGATAGAGTTCAGGCTATGAGGTCATTGGAGAATCATATATAATGTTCCTCACTGAAGTCTTGAGGACCCTGCCAGGTACAGCAGCCGTCTGAAGGCCCTCCACAGATACCCTCCCTAGCTGTGTTCATCCAGAGGGCACGAGCTGCGCTATGCATATGACAGTATACCATCCAGACAAGTGAACTAAATGTTAGTTCCTGGGAAAACGTTGCAACACGATGAACTTGGAAGAACCATAGCCCCAATTTTACCAACAGCCAAACAAAAGATCATCCCAAGACATAAAATAAATACTTGTAAGCAGTCAGACCACTTGCCATTTGCTGCAGTTGTCTAATGGTGCTGAAAAGCTAACACATGCTCCCTCTGCATGCATGCACGCACGCACGCACGCACGCACGCACGTTCCTGTTAGTTCCTCTTCTGATTTGCATGAGAACCTGTTTGAACAGGAACAGTCTGCCGTGTACCTGTTCTTACCCAGTATTCTATCCGCCAAGGAGAGGAGCATGCGCAGAGGGTGGCATACCAGTTATGGTTCACAACGGCAGTGCCCCAAGTGAGATGATGTGCCCCCCAGGTGTTATATATTCTTTGCCAGCAATTTCATACTGTATAATGTTGCTCAACCGGCAGACCAAAACCATTCCATTGGTCACCACCCCCACCCCCATATCCTTCTAACCCCTAAAGTTGAGAGCCTTAGGATTTTTGACAGAAGTTACCAAAAATAAGTAAAACATTTTATATGATAGCCAAGCTACAGAGACCATACATGTATGCAATAGATTTCTTTCCGGAAATGTGCTATGACCAGTGGTTTTTTTTTTTTTTTACTAATATAGTTTATGCAACATATATTCTTTTTTAAAAAATTAAACTTCTCTTGGTGTGCTTAGGATAAAAAGAATTGCTGTTAGACAGCACCTGTATAGATGCTAATGCTGACCAGTGACTTCTCAAATCTGACCTCTGACCTTCAGGAGGTCACGCTGTTTGGGATCTACAAGAGAACAAGGAAATATAACCCATTGTTGAGCATATTCAAATGTAGAAGGACATCTCAAGGCCTAGCTTTAGCACTACAGAAAATGCCCCAGAACAACAAAAGAAACGTAGCAGGGCTCGATGTACACAGAAAATACTAGAAGTATGCACTAGAAAAGCCTTGTGTGCCCAAGCCTATGTGCATTATACAGACGTTCTCTCGGTTAGGTTATCCGTCAGAACGTAGGTTTTATCTTCTTTGCTGCCTTCCTGCCTTCCACCTATAGGTGGCGCCAGGGAGCCACACAGACAGCGGGAGACCCAGAGCCGCTTTTTTCCCCCTTTTGTTTCAAAGAACATTAAAGCAGCTGTTTTTCTGTCATCAAAAACTCTACCTGAGACATTTGTAGCCCTTCTAAGATTTAAAGCCAAATCAAATAAACAAGGATCAAGGGCCCTGTAAGGATCCCAAGGCTGGAAAGGAGCCACCAAAAGGCTCTCCTCCCGTTTGTCCCTAATTGACATCCAGAGGGGGCTCTGCACTGGTTCTGACTCTCAAGCAGGGCTTCCTACTTAAGCCTGCAGTCCCTAAGACTCTCATTCGGCATCCCTGAGAAGGGATTCTGACTGTTCCTTCACTGTGCTTGGACGCCTCTAAGCTGTTCAATCAAAAAAAAAAAAAAAGACTTATGCCCTCTTCTCTCTATAGGACAATATGCAGTTTAGTCAAGGGTGGAGGTTATAGGTCCCTTTAGGACTCCAACTGAAAAGAACTTTCTCCATGCACAATTGCATTGGAGAAAGAAACTCCAGGAAAAGACGCAACCCTGTACCCTAGGACTTCACATTGGTGAACCCTGGATTCCAGTAACGCGGTGGCCTTATCGAGGACAGCCTGGGGGCAAATTGGCAGTACATGAGAAAGTCTGATTAAGAGGGGGAAGGCGACGCGGGCCTCACGTCAGCTGTTTTCCTCCACAGGATACTGGGTGATTCCTGTCCTGGCCAGATACTGATTACTTAAAGCTCAGCCCAAGAGTTCTTGTCAAAAATGATTTCCGTAGTGTATTTTGACTTGCTTAGGTCTGAAGAACTTTTGGAATTTGTTAGGTGTGGAGCTGAACTCCAGGAACTGGCCTGTGGCGTTCAGTTAATGAGCTCTGTCCCTCTGAACAGACTGTCCTAAGCACTTTGGTTTTTTTTTTTTTTTTTTAAATCAAGTTCACACTTCTCTGCATGTCCTCGCCTGACACAGGGAATCTGGTAGAAAATGTGTGTGTTGATAATTCAGATACACGGAAGCAAAAAGAATAAAGTTCAGAAGTCGCATTTTTTAATCATATTTTAATATATACAAACTGATATGAATATGATCCTTCAGCAAATACAAAACCCTCATAATTACAAAACTTTAGGGATTTGTCAGCATTTCACCCTGTTTACAATCTAGAAGAACCCTAAGTATTTAGATTGCCAAAGACTGTTGCTAAAATGAAGACATCATTATCTTCATAGAAAACAATGTATTGATAATACCCAACTTTACAAAATATGTGGTAAAATAGTCCCAACCCATAACAATAAGGCCTACAAAGCAGATGCCTTCATATATAAGACAGTGGATCATAAAGAATGTTTTTATTACATCTTTTAAGTGTGTGTGTGTGTGTGTGAGAGAGAGAGAGACACACACAGAGACAGAGACAGAGAGACAGAGAGAGAGACAGAGAGAGAGACACAGACAGACAGACAGACAGACAGACAGACAGACAGACAGAGAATATGAATGCAGCCCTACAGCTGGACTTCCAGGTAGTTGTGAGCCTGTGTCAGCCAGTGCTGACCCTAGGAACTGAACTTGGGCCCTTCACAAGCACAGTATCTGGTTTTAACCACTGAGCCCTCTCCCCAGTCCCAGGGAGGTTTGTACATCTTTCTTAGAGTCTCACCTTCCTCAGTAAGATTGTAAAGTACTTTGTGTCTTTGGATGCTCTGCAATTAAGAAGTAATCCCATCCTTATGCACTCCTGGTGGGTGGTGTGACCTAGTACAGCCACTGTGGAATTAAGTATGGAGCTTTCGTGACAATCTAAAAACAGAAATTACCCCCAAACAAGCTATTCTCTTGGTATAGTTCTAAAGATCTCCATCCCCTGACCACACATTCTACCACAGAGATACCCACATTTCTGTGTCTGCTGCTGCTCTAATCTGAATGATAAGGGAAGCAGCTTCAGTGGCATCAACTGGACAAGGAAGTTTTACCACAGGCGCACGGTTAGTATTCTGTCTAAACTCCACCTCCATAGTTACCTGGCAACAGCCAGGTAGGCCTGCTCACTATAAAAGGGGCTGCTTGCCTCCTCCTGATCTCTTCATCTCTGGCCTCTAGCTTCCCTTTGTCCCCTCACCCCTCCCCTCTTCTCTTCCTCCTCTCTCCAAGTAGTCTCTCTCTCTCTCTCTCTCTCTCTCTCTCTCTCTCTCTCTCTCTCTCCCCCTCCCTCCCTCCCTCCCTCTCTCTTCCTCTCTCTCTCTCTCTTCCCCTCTCTCTCTCTCTCTCTCTCTCTCTCTCTCCCCCTCTCCCCCCCCCCTCTCTGCCTCTACTACCCTCCTGGCTCCCCTCCCCATGCCCTGAATAAACTCTATTCTATGTTATACCGGTGTATGACTGGTCCCTCAGGGGGAAGAAATGCCTCGACATGGGCCCGCTGAGACATCCCCTCCCCCCATATCTCTCCACACACCCACAGGACATATTCTCTTTATCTCTTTTTCTTTTTATAAACACATCACACACAGCAGAGCTTTACTCGGGTATGAAGATGATGACGTTTTTTCAGGGAAGTGGAAAGATCTGGAAAGCAAATACATTAACCACAGGGACTGAGAAACTCAGAAGAAAGCCCTGGCATGGTGGCACACATGTTTAATCCCAGCACTCAGGAAGCAGAAAAAGGTGGCTATCTAGGAGTTTGAGGCTAGCCTGGTTTAATGAGAGACAGAAACTCAGAAAGAAAAAAAGAGGAAACCCCACCACGTTATTTTCATATCCAGATTCTATCTTGTACCGCTCAAATGTAAATGTGAATAAGACCTGAAAGGAGATAGAGAGAGCCAGGAAATAGTTGCTGAGGGAAGGGGGTGGGGAGCAGAGGACAGCCGAGACATGAAGTGGAAGGGAAATGTGGGGGCGGAGATAAAATGGGACATGAGGATGGCGGAGGAGAGAGAGAGAGAGAGAGAGAGAGAGAGAGAGAGAGAGAGAGAGAGAATATCAACTAAATCATACTTCATATACATAATAAGAATATTCAAATAAAGAAACGCCACAAAACACAGTTCCAAAATGTGAATGCCATCATTAATTTTTGGAGGCCCTAGAGTTTTTAAGGAATTTTTTTCTTCATCTTAGAATGGATTTCTATTCATACCAAAAATCAGTAAGCATCCGTGCATTAAAACCACTGGCTGAAATTTGTATTGCAGTTGTACTTGGTAAAGACAAGAATACTATTTTTTTTTTTTATTCCTTAGGACTCAATGAAGAACGTTAACAAACAGTTCAGACCAAGTCAGCCTTAAACATCTCTGCTCGTTTTTCTTCCCACACTTACAAGTCTTGCATAAAAGAAATGCACTGGCATGTAGAAGCATTCGAAGCCGTCTTCCACCTTGTTAGGTTGTCAAGCATTCCAAGGGCATGTAGGGGACATGCCTTATAGTGATTTTGTCCTGCATCCTGTGGTGACTTTTGTCAGGATGCCCTGAATGTCTTGTGTCTTGTGCTCAGATCTTCCTCCTCCTCCTCCTCCTTCTTCTTCTTCTTCTTCCTCTCCTCTTCCTCCTCCTCCTTCTTCTTCCTCTTCCTTTTCTTCTTCTCCTTTTCTTCCTCCTCCTCTTTCTCCTTTCTTTCTCTTCTTCCACTTCCTCTCCTCTTTTCCTCCTGCCCTCCCCTTCCCCCTTCCTCCTCCTTCTTCTTCAATTACACTAGTAGCAGTTAAAGCTACTTTTCAAAAATCAAACTGGAACCCCAACATTCTTCATTTCTACATCTAGTGACTGCCCTTGTCATCTTTGATGAGACTCCTCTCTATACCCCTTGAGTCTGTGCTTGCCATCGGAAAGGACCATTTTTCAGAACAGAGTGTCACTAGGATCTAAAGATGGTTAGCATGTTCCTCTGACAGTTAGTGTCCCAGTCCATCACTGTCTCATATTCTCCCTCTATTTGAAAGGCAGTAAGTATTTTTAGATCTCCTTTGTTCATTATCATGATATTCAGAGTCATGTCCTAGGGATATGAAGAAGTGTCATTATGAATATTTCAAAGATGAAGAGTTGTCTAGATAAATATTAAGAGTATTCCGTTTAGAAAAAAAAACCTCTAGTGAAAAGAAATGATGAATTGACTCACAGAACAATACCTGGGGGAATGGTTTGGTGGAGACAAGTGATACTCTCAGAGCTGTGGTTAAGGGCTAGCTCTACATATTCTACATATTTGGCTTAGAAAAGCATCAATGAATATATTACGTTTAGGACATTTTAATTTTGTCCATACAGTTGCAGAAGTCATTTGGATAGCAGATTCTTGCCGAGAGAACTTAGTGCCTGCAAGTGGGATATCCAGAGGGCAAAATGAAATGTCTCTCATGTTAGACATAAATGTTATTTGAAAAGATCTCTCAGGACGAGGGAGAAGACCTGATGTGGTCCGACTCTGCCTCAGTATCCAGGCGCTTACTGCCATGAGTATCCAAGGCAGGCGCTTATTGCCATGAGTATCCGAGGCAATTGTAAGAAGTGTCTATTTTCCTCCATCTCTAGATAGCTGATGCAGCCTCAAAGGAGGGCATTTGGCCCCCAGAGGATATACAGAACAAGCAGTTGGCAAAGAAAGAGAAAATATTCTACTTCCTTGTCCTTGTCTTATTTTTTTTTATTTCAAATTTTGTAAAAATGTCTTGATTTTCATAATATTTAAGTATAAAATTCCATGCTATAATTTATAGGTAAATGAAGTTCTGTGGAATTAATTTTTTTCTCAAATTTACTTATAAGGTAGATAATAGGAAAAGATGGAAATTATTAATAATTGTACCTGAAACATGAAGATAAATTTAGAATATGAATATGATGAGGTTATACATGGTCTTTTCTGTCATATCTCTAATTTCAGAATTTTAAAAGCTGTTTTCTGTGATAATGATTAAACTCTGATAAAGAGGGAATAAAGGCTTACTGTTTCTATGTCTTAAAATAATAAAAAAAATTAATTTTTCCATACTGGATGAATTGGATAAACTTATATTCCTATGGATGTATCTGTGTGACCAAGTAAACATATACAGTACCAGAAAACCAGCTGTAACACTGTAATAGTGAAAGGAACTGGAAATAAATAACTATGAGTAGACATTTGTCAGTAGATAAATAACTATTTATGAAACTATTTTTTTGCTGCTTTAATAAGTTTTTCAATATATAACGTAATGTGGAGAAAAGATGCATAACTATATGGAAAATTCTGACCTAAGATTCATTCTCTTTGTGTATATGTGCATAGCTGAAGGGAAAGTACGTAAGGGCCTGTAGTCGTATGCTGCAAGAACAAGAGTTAAGAGAGAGAAGGACCATGGAGAGGAGCCTTTCTTCTTCGCACCACCATACTAGCTGAAAACTTTACAAATGAGCCAAAAATGTAGCCCAGGAGCAGGGCACCTGCTTAGCATATATAGCCCTGGGTTTGACCCGCAGAACTGAAAAACAGATTATTTTCAGAAGCCTTTATAAATAAGTATGTGTTATCTTTGCATTTAAGCTAAATTAATGTTTTCTAGATGAAAACCAACACAGTAGCAGTGTTTCCCTGGAAGGAAAGATTGTATATTACAGATGTCTGCTCAACAGTCAGTGTAGTGGTGCTAGAACACCAGCAGTGTTCTGTGGATGATAGTCTATAGGGAGACACGGTGATGCAGGCCACGAAGGCATCCGTGGATCCGTGGGTACCTACTTTACAATGACTAAACTGCAGTAGTCCCTCTCACCTGAGCTCTCTCCTTTCACGATCTCAAATATTTGTCATCAACTACGGTCCAAAGATATTAAACTGAAAATGCAGAAGTTATCCAAGCGTGGTGACCCACGCCTGTAACCTAGCACTTGGGAGGTTATAGCAAGAGGATTGCCACTCAGCCGGGGCTTCAGAGTGAGACCCTGTCTCAAAGAAAAACACAAAAACAACAACAGCAACAAAGAAAAACAAACAAACATCTTGGCTGGTTAACTTATCAGGAAAAGGTGCCAACCTGTGTACAATTTCTAGAACCCGCATGGAAAGAAGGTAGTTCTATACAGTTGTCTTCTGATGTCCCTACATGCCATGGCACCTGTGTGCCCTTACATACAAACACATGCATGTGCATACTAATAAAAAACTAAATTAATATGTTTTTAAATTATAGACATCAATAGTTCATAAGTATTAAATTTCATTCATTCATTATGAATGGTATGTTTAAATTTTATTATCCCACACTGTCCTGTGTAGATTTAGATTTTTCAAAACCTACTTTAATAAGGGTTCTCGGATGCTTTGACCTTCCTTCTAACCCATTATCCAAAGGTAGGAGAGAAAAGATGGCAAATAGAATCAGAGGATGTGGACCTGCTTAGCAGTAGTTCTTTGGGGCGATTCCAATCTTTGTTGTCAGGATACCAGCAGTCCAGTTCACAAAACACGAATCAGCAGTGATGGCAGGATCCAGCAGAAACAGCCAGGCCTCCACTGAATTGGCACAAGTCAGCCAGAGCAACCAAAATCAGCCAGAAAACCAGGACTTGTTCTCTGCCACACTTCTCTCAAGGAAGTGAAGATCAAAGACATGAGACCAATGAAGTGTTGCGTGGCTGGCTATGCAAGCGTGCCATTACTGTCTGTTAGGTCCTACTTATACTATCTCCAAATGTCACGTGATCTCTCACGGGTCTGCTTCAGCAAACCATCACATGAGTCTGCATCAAGACATATGTCATCCTTTGGTCCAGTGTATGCAGGTTGTATACCTGTCTTATCAGTCACCTGATAACTGCCTCAGTGTCTAATTGCAATGCCCCATGCTGGCGTTGAGACAACCCTTATATGGTCGCCTCATGTCACATCCCATTGCCTACATTATCCAGCTGACGTGGTCTCAACCATAAACAGTGCACCAGCTCACATCAGCTGATATGAAGGGCAATCACGGTACAATAAGAGATCTTGAGAGAGATACAGTCACATAACTATGGTTGTAGTGCACTGATACTTGTTAGTTATTATTAATCTCTTATTAAGCCTAATTTATTAGTTAAACTTTATCACAGAGACATATATTTAAGGGAGAAAGTATATATAGTGCTTAAGGTGGACCATATTAGGCATCTACAGAAGATCTGGGAACTAGCCCCTGTGCTATACACTTTAATCTATGATACAGAGACAGAGCCTTTGTATTACCAACCCCCATGTTACTCTTGGTAATGTGCCGGTGACTTTTTATCATGTCTCTATTCACGCACATGGAGAATTTTATACTGAAGACTTTTACAGCTTAGCATCATTAAAGCTACAGGGCAAAGTATGTTTCCTGCCTGCCTAAGCTTGTGACATTGCACTCTGATATTGTCATCTCCAAAGTCAGTACCTGAGAATCAATCAATCGAGTTACAAAAACAAACCACAAAAGGACACTACGTAATGTCCATTTGAATTGCGATTTTGTGTTGGTCTGCATTCATAGCTAGCCTTGGTCACATACAGTCAGGAGACCGTAGCTTGGATGCCCCTAGAACCTTTGTGATTAAGTTATACAATGATTTCCCAGATAAGACACCAAATACACAACATCCAAAGACAGACCTTACCTTAGAGGTCTCCATAGGGGGAAAAAAAACCAGTATTGGGAAAATGGGCATAAACACGTGTTAAAGGGAGTTGGCTGATGTCACAGAGGAGGCTGGAAGTCCCCATGTCCTCAGGGTGACTCAATAGCCTAGCTACCAAAGAAAATCAATGGAGTGGTTCTAGTCTGAGAGCCAACAAGCATGGAATACAGAAAGCACTGAGTTTGAATCTCGTTTCAAAGACCCATGCAAGCCAGAATCATTCACTTTTACTTAAGGGGAAGATGGGATAAGCCCTCTTCTTTTGTTCAGGATGACTAGTGAGACCTAACAGATTATAAGGGTCAATTTGATTTGCTAATATACTGGTTTGAATGCTGATTTCATCCAAAACACTCTCATAGAAATACTCCCAATATCTAAAATAATGGATGAACATACATGTCTCAGTCCAGATGACACATAAAGATATTAGCCATCGTAGAGAACCAAATGACAGCTGAGGGAGACGGAAATCACTATAAATCATGTGTTTGATAAAGATCTACCATCATATGTAAAGAGCTTTAGAACTAAAAAAGAAAGCAAGGCAGGTTCAAATTAAGCAAAAATCAGAACAGGTGTTTCTTCTTAGAAGATAAATGATTGGTAAATGCAAAAAAAATATCATCAGTATCATTAATTATAAGAAAATACAATTGAAGCCCCAATGAAATTCTACTTCTCCTTCACTTGGATTTCTATAATAATAATTTAAAAAATTATAATTGACTGTATTGTAAAGTGACAAGAATGTGGAGAAATTAGAAACTTAATATGTTGTGCCTGGAAATGGTAAGTCGTCTATCCACTTGGGAAAAACATTTGGTAGAGCTTCAAAAGGTGAAATGTTGGAGCTTCTGGCATAGCTCAGCAGTAGAGGACTCACCTAGCGTACCCAAAGCCTGGGTTCTGTCTCCAGAAAGAAGGGGGAGGAGGAGGAGGAAGAGGAGGAGGAGGAGGAAGAGGAGAAAGAGGAGGAGGAGGAGGAGAAAGAGGAGGAGGAGGAGGAGAAAGAGGAGGAGGAGGAGGAAGAGGAGGAGGAAGAGAAGGAGGAGGAAGAAGAAGAGGAGGAAGAAGAAGAGGAGGAGAAGGAGGAAGAAGAGGAGAAGGAGAAGGAGAAGAAGGAGAAGAAGAAGAACAACAACCACCCCCACTACAGACTGATTGGAATATATAGCCCCACAATAATTTATATCTAATTATAGTAGAACAATTTATAAATTTAAAAAATAAATGGAACAACCCAAATGTTTATCGATTAAAAGCCAGATGAGCAAACTGCTACCTGGCAAGTGACAGAGAATTCCCAAGTGCTCCGACATGGAGGGACCTTAATGACATCATGCTAAGTACCAGGAGTCTGGCAAATTCTATGATTCCAGGTGCACAGAGGGGCCCAAATAAACGAATGTAAGGCATGCAGCTTAGGGATCCGGTTCTTGCGTAGCATGTCCAAGGCCTTAGGCTCAATCCTCATTACTAAGAAATGAGTGAACCTGTAACTGTGGAAACTCAACAGCATAGCTAAGGCCTGCATAGAGGGATCTGTAGGGAGGGGAGGTTGTTTCCTTTGAGGGTGAGGAAAAAATTTTTAAATGTACTGTGTTGACTTTTTTTTTTCTTTCTTTCTTTTTCTGGAATTCATGGTGTAGACCTAGTTGGCCTCGAACTCACAGTGCTGGGATTAAAGACTTACGAAACCACACCTGGCCTGTGATAACATCTACTCTGACTCAGTGACTCTTTCTAAATGTACTCAGTTCTGCACTTTAGAAATGTGAACTTTCTGGAATACAAACCACACCTCAACAAGAAAGAGGAGTGTATACATGACTTTAATTTTAGACTAAAGTTGTTAATGGCTTAGTCATAAGTTGTTTCCAGGTAATTTTTTCATTCTGTTTATTTGGCTGAAGTATGCATTTTTATTTCTAGAAAGGAAAGGGCTGCGTCTCCTATTGGAAGCATCAAAGTGTAGTCTTCATGACAAATACCAGTTCGGTCCTTAAAATGTATATGATATTTTGAATTCCAGAAGTTTTTTTGCCGGTCCCTCTGCTCCTTGGATACAATGTAGTCAATGAAGCATAGTGAAAGCTTCTATTCTGTATCCTGCCCAACATGTGTGATGCCCGCATTGAGGCAAAGGACCCTTGAACTTCAAGGATATTTTGCAATTATCTTGCTTGTGGATGGACAGGAAAAGACACAGGAATAACAATGAGTTATTACAAATGGCATCCAGGTGACAAGTCTCGGCCACTGGGGGGGAAAGTCTATTTTAACTATCCTGTCAATAATTTATATTTAAACTTCTATCCTTATCTCGGACATGCAATGATAACATGATTGTGTGTTTACCCTGTCGGGAAGGCAATCACGGTGGTCGGAGCATACATTTTATCAGGAGCACAACCCTTCCAGGTAATTGGCCTTTTCCTTCCTTCCACCTGAGGAGCGATGGAGCTTTAAATACTGCCACCGACTCTTTACTGGCCAAAGGGAAGCAACTCCCTGCTCTGCAATTCCAGGGTGAAAGGCCAGAGGCCCCGTAGAGGGCAGAGGTCACCCTGGTTTATTCACAGAGTGCCTCGCTGAGCAAAGCCCACGGTTGCGTTTGTGGGTGGCGCCCTTTTCAACGAACACAGAACAAACACAGGAATGGGTATTCAAGTAAATTATTGTTCTTGGCTGAACATTTGGGGGAACTTTGGAAACAGTAGATTTTCATAATTTTTACCGAGAGTTCATTTTAGGTAAAGGTAGATCTTGGGGTGTCTTGGCAATTACATAAGCTGTATGTTTCCCTTTTGTTTAATTTTATTTTATGTATATTGGTATTTTGACTGCATACCATAGGAGGTGGGGAGAGGGTGTAGGATCCCCTGAAATGGGAGTCACGGGTTCTTGTTAGCTGTAATGTGGGTTCTGGGAATTGGACCTAAGTCCTCCAGCAGAGCATCCAATGCTCCTAACTAATGAGGCATCCCTGCAGCCCAGATACCTGCTTCTTATGTCAGATAACTGAGATCTTGTAGATACTTGTGATGGATGTTAGACAAGGTCAGATCCTTTCAAGGTGCATAGACTCTGACCTTAGAACTAATTCCCTTTTTTTTTAAGTCAGAATCTAATGAAACCCCAGCGGGTCTCAAACTCTCAAAGTAGGCAAGGCTGACTTTCAATAAATGATCCTCCTGCCTTTACCTTCTGAATGCTGGGATTGCAGGCCTGCTTAAAGGTAAGACAAAAGCCGAGGATGAGGTCAGTTGGCAGGGTGCTTTCCTAGCACCCACGGTACCCCCAACCCACGGTTCAATCCCCAACACTGCAGGAATCAGATGTGGTGGCGTATACCTGTAGCCCCACACTCGAGAAGTAGATGGGGGAAGATCACAAGCCCAGGGTTTCTTCAGCTACAAAAGGAATTTGAGGTCAGCCTGACTACAGACTTTGCCTCAAAAATCTATCAGTTGGTAGATAAGCTCTAGTTATGTATTCCACACTGGCCTTGAATTCCAAATACTCCTGCCTGCTTCTGCCTCCCAGGTTCTGGGATGGCAGCTACAAACCTACACATGGTTTAGATACACTACAGTACTCTTTAACACAAATCACTCTGTTATAGGACAATTTTTTTTTAATTTGTGAAAAATAACTACAGATGTTTCTCTCCTACAACTAAAAACAAGTTTAGGGATTTGGTAGAAAGACTGGAAAGAATTTGTGCCGTGGCTTACCTGGTCTGTAATCTCAGAGTTCTGGAAACTGAGGCAGAAGGATCACAAATCCAAGGTCCATGTGGGGGAGGGGAGAAGTGAGGGAAGGAGAGGGAGGAGGGGGAGGGGAGAGGGAGGAGGGGGAGGGGGAGGAGGTAAGGGAGGCGGAGAGGGAGAGAGGGAGAGGAAGAGGGAGGAGAGAAAGGGAAGAGCTAGTTCAAGTCAGTGTACACTACTGAGTGAGAACTTGTCTCAAGATAAAACAGCGTGAGACCTGGGGTTACAGTTCAGGAGCAGAGCCCTTGCCTAACACCCACAGCGAAGATGCAGAGGGCCTCATGCTGAGCCTCGGCTTAGCACTTTGAAGTTCCACTGCTTTTCTGCCATGGCTAGACCATTTCACACTCCAAGGAGCAGTAGGTGAGAGCTTCCGGTCCCACAAAATCTCACCAGCGCTTCCTTCCGCCTTCATTACGGCCTCCCGTGGCAGCAGCTTCTCCTTGTAGTTCTATTTTGGGTATCTCTTCTTGTTGAGGTAGGATTCCTAATTCCCTTCTGTCGGTCGTTAAATCTATCTTTATGAGAACCTCTTTGTTGTTGTTGTTGTTGTTGTTGTTGTTGTTGAGTTAGTGTAACTTTGTAGAGATTTTGAACTGGGGAAAGAGGGGGTGGGTGGGCTGAGGGTCTTCTGTCTCTGTTCTTTTTCAAGATTATTCTGCCTAGAAGGGTCCGAATCTTTCATTAAGCAAATGTGACCCGTGGAGCTTTTGTGTGTGACTTCCATCAGATTGAGAAATTTTTCCACCATTTCCACTTTGTTGAGAGCCATTATTTAAAAAAGAAAAACCATGTATACTTTCTGATGATTCGTGAGCTAGCCGAAGTCGGAGGATGGTTATAATGGCGGGTGGTCAATACTGAATGGATTCCTTGGTAGCTGTGTAAGCAAATGGGGAATTAATTTTATGTGCTACTTACAAAATATGGGGCATGTAGGAATCTGTCTCCACTCATGCTCATATACAAACCAACTGAAATTCAGATTTCTTGTTTTGGAAAGATTGCTTTCTTCACTGAGGTCTAATTTCTTCGTCATCGTTGTATGAATGAAGAAAACCTAAAGTTAGGAACTAAAGTTTGAGCTACCAACATTCTGTTCTTTTTATTATTATTATTATTGTTGTTATTATTATTATTAAATGGAAACAACCTCCTCATCATGAGTGGCAGCCAAGACAATACCAAATGCCAGAAGAAGATACAGATTAATCATTCTTGGTTTGGAAACAGTGCGGTACTTTGGATTTCTTTTGTATGCGTGGAATCTTCATGGGTCTTCAGGATGTCACAACTAAAACTTCATGGGTGTTTATACAAGTTTTACACAAAATCTTAAAAATAGCATTTCCTGTACCTGCACAGTCCAAAACTAGCCTCCCACCTCAGTTTATCAAGTGCTGGGATTATGAGCGTGCCCTATGATAGCTGGTTTTTACTGGAAATTTTAAAACTCTCATCTAAAGTGACCCTCCGGTTTGCATATTTCTGAGAGAACCGTGCAAGCCCTCGGATTGCACTGCCCTCTCCCACTTACTTATGACCATCTGTCTACGTAGACAATGAGAGTGTACTTTTCATGTGCTAGGGGGTAAAAAGGAAGGATTGAAGCTTGTCTCTGCCTCAAGCTGTTCACACTGCAAAGAAAAGTCATTTCCAGTGAATATGATAGGTGTATATCAGGAATATATTAGAAAAGTTGCTCTGGGAAAGAGCTCCTACACTTGGAGGTA
The DNA here is from genome assembly GCF_004785775.1 of Grammomys surdaster. NCBI lineage: Eukaryota > Metazoa > Chordata > Mammalia > Rodentia > Muridae > Grammomys > Grammomys surdaster. The sequence goes on from NW_021621071.1 coordinate 6,011,859, forward strand.
TGAATCTAAAAGACACAGATCTGAATTAAGATATAGTTCACCACCTACCCAGACACAGACAGGGAGAGGCTGAAGAAATACCCAGGAGTAGGAAGCATTACATCACAGGAGCTGGACAAAGGCTAAAATAGAAGATACCTTTAAAAGGAAGAAACTATCTGCAACAATTAATGGAGTAACCTCTAACATTTTTGGTGACTGTCCTTCAAGTCTTTGTGACAGTCTCTTGTATGTATGATTTCAGAGCTGACCACGTGGTAGAACTGGGCCCTGTTCTTCCAACTCTGCACTTCTCTAATTCTCTTCAGTGCCTGACCCATATGTAACAGTAACTATTTTTTGCCTGATGTAGTTGAACTACATCTGAATTCTGGCTGGCTGGTTCAACTCAGCTATTGTGTCCCAAACTCATCCCCAAGCTGACTGATTCAGATTCAAACTTTACTTGTGACTGAATTGCTCTGCTTGGCCTCAAACTGACAATCCGTTCTAATCTGCTGGCTCCTTCTCATTCTCTGGCTTGCTCTGTCTTCACCTGCAACCTGTTAAAACTGTCACAGTAAAACTGCCTCCTTCCCCCCTTCCTTCCTCTCTCTCTCTCTCTCTGTCTCTCTCTCTCTGTCTCTCTCTGTCTCTCTCTCTCTCTCTCTCTCTCTCTCTCTCTCTCTCTCTCTCTCTTTCCACCCCACCCCTCCAATTACAGACTCAATTGAACTGGCTGACTAGAACTCAGAGATCTACATGCCTCTGTCTCCTGAATGCTGGGATTAGGTGCATGTCCCACCACACCTGCACCTAACTTTTCTTTACCTGAAACTTGTTCTATACCAGACTGGCCTTGAACTCAGAGATCTGCTTGCCTCTGAGTCCTGGGATTAAAAGTGTTTCTGAATTCCAGCCAGAGCAGCCATGTTGCCGGATTAAAATTCCTCTATATCCATAGATCTCACATAACCATATCAACACAGTGTGGGTAAGAATTACCATATGGCTATTGTTACAGTTACTCACACAAGTATTTTGTGTATAGGATACCAAGCTGAGGAAAATAAATGACATATTCATCTTTCTTTACCTTTTATAGTTTGAATTAACCCTTTGGTTGTCATTATTTTTGGTGGCAATCTAGAAACTCTAAGACTAAGAAAGTATAAGTCGTGCCGCAAAGCATTGATATAATCATTTTCCAAGGCCAGAGTCTAGAATATCATGTAACAAATTTACATTATATATTTCCCATATCTGTATGTGGGGGACATTGTTGGAGATTTTTTGTTTGTTTGTTTGTTTGTTTTAGTCTTTTGATATAGAGGCTTGCCAGACAGCCCCAGCTGGTCTAAATCTTGCTGTATAGACCAGGCTGATGTTGAACACATGGAGACCCACCTGCCTCTGCTTCCTGGGTGTTCTACTGATTATTCTAATTTTTAAATAATAAATTTGCCCCGACTTATAAGATATAAACTATCAGATACTCATTGAGCGTGGTAAGCATGCCTTTAGTTTTAGCAACCAGGAGGCGGAGGCAGGAGGATTAGGTATCATGGTGGAGCTTGAAACCCCTTTATGTAGTCACTCCACAGAGAAGCCAAGATTCTTCCAGTGTAGTGGGAGAGAAATGCATCATCTCTTACATCAACGATGCTCTTCACATCGTAAGAATCTCTTTGTAATATAGAGAAAAATGCATTTCTCACCTTCCTGGGCCCATGTCTGGCAGGCATCCTTCATACCTCCTTTCATTCATGTCTTCCCTGGAGGATTTCCTCTGGGAAATTTTTCTAGGAGCCATGGTCCTACCCACGAGCATTATTTCAACTTCTACACACCTCAGTTGTTACAAGTTAACTCTCTTAGCATTGTGTCTCTTTTTCTTTGGTAAAAATGGTACTTTCTCATCTGCCTAGCGATTCGGATAGAGGGTACTATCCAGAATGTGGTTAAAAGGAAAGAGATGGGGGTGGGGGGGCGGGAAGCATCTTGTGGATAAGTAGCCTTAAAACTTCGAACAAAATAGTGACAGAATGTGGAGTTATAAAGATGTAACAACACAGGGAGAAGGGGTCGCCTCTCCATCTTTATCTTTGCTAATCAACGAGGATTTGCTTTTCTAGGAGACACAATTACTACGAAAGAAAACTAGAAAACTAAGTATGTGAACAATTTGAATCAGAAGAATTAAAATACCAAGTTGGGTATAGAGGGCTTTAAGCTCACTACCAATGATGAAATCCAGGTTTAATGTGGTCATGAGTCATAGGGTTAACAGTCGGACTGAAGGCTGTGGAGTCCTCCTATCGGATGTGGGCGCCACGGAGACATTTCTGTACAAATCACTGTCTTAATCGCCTTCGAGCTGCGTACTTTTCCATTCTTAGTCCAAGGCTTGGATATAACCCGCTGCCAGCATTTCTCACTGGCTTGTCATTTCCTCAAGTAATAATTGAGAAACACGTTTGCCTAAAGCACAGGCCGAGTGATGGGGTTTGCTTCCTTTCCTTCTCTCCTCATTTAAATTCTTGCAGGACACTGAGTGAGCCGGTGCTAGAAGTCTCCATTCTTCTCGGCCAAGTGGCCAGCGTGAGGGAATCAGCCTTGTGTAGAAACTCCCCCTTCTGCCAAAAATCCAGCTTCTAAGGGCAATTGTTAAATCCCTCACCTTCCAGGAGAGTAGCTGTGAGGTCTCTGACTTAGCCCAGCACTTAGTTACTGTGCTTATGGATTCGGAGCGGTGTTTTTTTCTTCCCACCTCGTGGCTGTGAAGAATGGCAGTGCAGACACAGACATTTTCAACAGAGTTGTTTATGTTCTCTTGGCTGGGATCAGTGTGGCCCTGGTTCATAATATTTATGTGCGTTTTCCTTTTGGCTTAATTGTAATTAGCCTGCTGTTTGCTGCATTTCTCTTACCTTGCCTCAAGAATTTGCTTTTTCCTTCCATTGTTTGCACTGGTATCTTTTGAATTTCCTCCCGCCTATTTACTTTTTGGCATAAATAATAATTGATGCTTACAGGCGAACTTGATAAAGTCTTATTATTCTGTTCCCTTTTGTCCGCCAGCGATCAAGAGGCATAAAAATGTCTAAGCCATTTTCTTTCTCACTTGCACAGCAAAATAGAGGCAAAGTTTTCAGGAAGAGCTCCTGTTCTCTTCCACCATCTGTTATTAAAAGTCTAGATTGCCTATTATTTTTATGGATTTTTTTCCCTCTAAACCTGTCTTAATTTTAATTTTTCCAAACATAAAGTTTGCTCTGTTTGTGAATTATCAAATTCTGCCTTTACTTCTACTCACCCTGGTTTGTGACGTTTACTAGAAGAAGTTCATCATATTATCTTGGCTTAGTAAAGTCGTATTTTCCACTTCAGACCACAGTCCATGGTAGCTAGTTAAAAATCATATTTACTAAAGCACATCCTTTTCTGAATTTTTCTGTAAGTTGTGTTAAAACATACTGATTTTAGCTATCTGGGAGAAAAGGAAGAGAAAGAACTTGGGAATTCACCTTTGACCACAGACCCAAATAAATTACTAATAGATTAAATGGTTGTCCTAGTTAGGGTCTCTATTACTGTGAAGAGACACCATGGCCACTCTTATAAAGGAAAACATTTCATTGGGGCTGGCTTAAGGTTCAGAGGTTTAGTTCATTATCGTCATGGTAGGAAGCATGGCAGCATGCAAGCCAACATGGTGCTGGAGAGGCAGTTGAGAGTTCTACATCCAGATCAACAAACAGCAGGAAGAGTCAGCCTCTGGTCCTGGCTTGAGCTTCTGAGACCTCAAAGCCCACTCCCAGTGACATACTTCCTCCAACAAAGCCAGCCACACCTATTCCAACGAGGCCACACCTCCTAATAGTGCCACTCCCCTTGGGCCTTTGGGACCATTTTTATTCAAACCACCACAGTGGAGTAAAGGAACTTGCCACCAGGGCAGAGCCCATGAGCTCCTTCCCTAGAACTCAAAAGGCAGAGAGAGAACTAACTCCAAAGTTGTTCTCTGCCCTCAACATATGTGCTGTTGAACATAGAAACACACAGTAGATAAATGTAAAATAAAGTCAGTTACTATGTATTCAGAAAGATCAGTATGCTTAGCTGAGCAGAGCTATAAACTTTAAACAATTTTAATGTTTCAAGGCAAACGGCAGACTGGCATTTGCCACAAATGTGTCTGAGAAACAATGTCACACCAGAAACATAGTGGAAATACAACACAATCTAAAAATTAGGAAAGATGGGGCCCCAAAAAAAATTTCTCAAAGGTAAAGACCTAAAAATAAACAGTGAAGATTATTTAATTCATCCATCTCTCTAACCAAGGAAATCAGAATTGTAACAACTAGCTACTCTTATTGGTCCCTATAAATTAGAAAGATTTTAAAGTCAATTTAAATACTAGTAAAAATTATAAATGTTAGTTAGTTTAATTCCACCTTCAAACATCTACATTTTATAAATTCCCACAGAGAACACATTGTTTTCATTAGGCTATATTAAAACATTACAACTAAAATGTGGCTATATAGTTAAGCTCTTCGCTCCAAACAGACTGTAAGTCACCAAATGTGCCAGTTAGTTTTTGTGAGTTGATCCTTCTGATTCAATTTCCTAATGGCACCATATTTCAATTAATATAAATATTATTTGTTCCTTGAAAATAAGGGCTCACAAAAGCAGAGATTTTTTTTCCCAAGTCAACAACAGCCTACCATCGTATTTTATGACAAGCATGTGAGAGTTATTAACACGCATGATAAGGCTGTTCTGCAGCAAATGCTCTTTGTAGGGTCAGCCTGTGCGTGCTTAATTCTGGAGTTGACTTTGAGACATTGTCTGAGGTGGTGATCTGAAGTGCTGTGGAAGTTCCTAGGACTTAGGGCAAATGGATTTGCCGTAATAAAGGCAAAATTTAAGACAGTCGGTTACCAAAATGTATTTGTCTTTAGTGGCAAATGTGTAGGTTACAGCCATTGATCTCAAAGCATTAAAATATAATCTTGATTAAAAAACAATTTGCAGCTCTAGTGGGAGTGCCCTAAAACAGATCCCTTAGAGAAATGTAAAAATGTAAGAATTCTAGAGGATTTTGTTCATTGTTCTCCAAAATTAATAGTAGCCATGTATTGCTTTTTAAAAGCAACTGACATCCTTTCTTCTGTGTTACCTGTATAGTACAATATCCTTAATTATTTATTCACTCTTAAGGAAATAGAAAAAGAAAAGAGATGCAGAGAAGCTAAGTAACCCTAAGAACACATCAAGGGTGTGGACAGGCAAGATTTAAGGTCAAACTAAAGTGCTTTGAAGTTAAAAATCTGTATTCAAATACTGTTCTTGACTGTTCCCCTTCCCAGACACTTGACTTGCAACCCAACATGTGACCTAACATAATCTGCCAACATGCTTTCACTTTGGGAGACAAAGGAAAAAGAGCTTGTGTTTTATATTCTAACTTGAGTTGAGTCTTTGATCGACAACTTTGTTTCAAAGATGGCTATTTTTTCCCGCCGGTAAAATAGGGGAATCAGTATTTCCCAAAGATTCTATGAATGTTGGCATTCCATATGCACAAGCACTACATAACAGGTCTTGACAAATAACAGAACCGTTTCTTCCTTCCCTTGACAAGCCAAACCTAGACTTCCTTTCTGAGCGGGTTCCACAGCCCTTGGCTGACCATGGACCCCCTCAGAAAACTCGCTCATCAAAGCAAACAGACTTAGACATGGCATCTGTGGGGCTCTGACTCTCCAGGAATAGGTAGGGTGTCTGAGAGACGACAAAACAAACATGGATAGACAACAACATCATGGTCTTCTCTGCTGGAGTTAGAAGGCTTCTGAGAGCCGTGCAGTCTTGGCCACTCTTCCCCCTCTCGTCTCCTCTGCAAGACCCGGCTCCAGATTCCAAAATCCATTCCAAAGTCCAGTCCAGACTGCTCTGCTCGCTCTCGAAGTTCTCTCGTGGGTTCTTCTCCCACACCATTTCTCCTCCGAGGCTGTCTCTCAGATGATCAGGGCTCAGTTCACATGATCCCACCTCCACATATCTGCCCTGCCACCATAGATGGAAGAGACCTCACGGTGCACAGAACCTCTGCAGCTCAGGATATCACCCTACTGACAGACTGTGAACGCTTTGTCTAGTATCGATGAAAATTGAATGGAATTGCGCTAAATTCTCTGACCAGCAAACCTGAACAACATCTCCCTACTCCTTTCTGAGAGGAAGGAAGGAAGGAAGGAAGGAAGGAAGGAAGGAAGGAAGGACACCAAAAGCAAATTTTCACAAATACACTAAAACTAAAACAAATCATAATCAGAACCAGGATTTCCTACAAGATTAAAGGCGAGTACCGCTGGATTCAAACACTTTAAAAACCATTTTCTCTCTAAAAATAAATTAAAATTTTTGGTCTAAAACCAGAATCATCCTTTGATGCTTCTTAGCTGTATACTTTCTACCCAGAAGCACAAGAAACCATAGATTTCAGCTAATAACAAGAGCCTTAAAAAATTAAAATAAAATAAAATAAAAATTAAAAAAAAATACACAAGGAGCCTGGCACACCATTTGGAGGAACTACCGAGGCCCTGAATTTCCTTTCACTGTCTTTCCTCTCGTGTTTTAACTTGCTGCTCCTGCTCTCCACTTTTGTAGGAGACCAGACACTTGGTGCTGTATCCAGTATTGTGACTCACACCCCTGTGCTCTTCAAGTTACAGCCGTTGTGGACATGGTCTCTGTGTCCTTCTTTCAATCTCCCTTCCTCTCATGTTGCGTTGTAAGAACAGCCACCCATGCTGCTGTTGGTTTTCACAGCTGACAGAACTTCAAAGAGGAACTTATGTCTTCTACCCAATACACCAAGGTCTGTGTAGGGGAAGTACTTCAGTCATTACTTCCCAGAAGAAAAAAAGGGAAATTATAAAGAAAAGATCAACTGAAACTAAGCCTGTAGGTCTGTGGTGACCTCTTAAACATTTTTATTTATTTATTTATTTATTTATTTATTTATTTATTTTTGGTTTTTCAAGACAAGGTTTCTCTGTGTAGCCCTGGCTGTCCTGGAACTCACTCTGTAGACCAGGCTGGCCTTGAACTCAGAAATCCGCCTGCCTCTGCCTCCCAAGTGATGGGATTAAAGACGTGCGCCATCACTGCCCAGCTTAAACATTTTATAGAATTAAATAAATAATCTGTGTGTGTGCACACACGTGTGTATGTGTGTGCTATGTGTGTGTGTGTTCATGTATCTGTGTGTGTGTGTGTGTGTATGTGTACAAAATACAAAGTATTTTTTTGTTTATTTGACTTGGTACTTGTTTGTTTGAGATAGTCTTATGTGGCCCAGGTTGGCCTCAAAACTCCTTCTATAACAGAGAACGACCTTAAACTTCTGTTCTTCTTGCCTTTATCTCCTAACCTCTAGAATTTCAGGTATGTACCATCAATGCTTGATAGAAAAGGTTTATCTAGAAGTTACAATATATATAATTTATGTATACACATATATTTTAAAACTTTTGCATTCTATTTTAATGCAGCACTTTAAACTATAGTAGAGATTGGTATTTTAATGTTACTATGTTCTAATTAACAAATAAAGGAATACTTATGGTATAGTATATACTACTTTGAAGGATGTCTACATTGTGAAAAGCATTTCATGACTATTTTGAACTCCCAGACATACATATACATACATGCTCTTCTGTATTACATATGATTTCTCCATTCAAATGTCTTTACTTTTTCTGAAATTCATTTAAAATTATTAATCACCCTATTATCTCTGCAACAAGTATGTTTACTAATAACTTATGTACATGTTCTCAATTCAGAATTGTTTACAACAATAAAATTGTCAATTTCCTTTATAAAGGCACTATGGAGACTTGCTATAGTCAGTCATGATACCAAGTATATACTACATATCTGATCCTTATTTCTGGAAAAATCTCATTGAAGTATGTTCTTGTACAAAAAAAGACAATTTGTGTGACCAAAATAATATTTAAAATTCATAGATAATAAAGCAAATTTATGAATATTTAAATATCATAACATTCTTTTCTCATGTAGACGAGGGTCCAATGTATCTCTTACACTGGACATGAGTAGCCTGGGAAATGTGGAACCCTTTGTGGCCGTCTCAACCCCCCGGGAAAAGGTCGCCATGGAGTACCTGCAGTCAGCCAGCCGAGTTCTCACAAGGCCACAGCTGAGGGAAGTTGTGGCAAGTTCCCACCTACTTCAAAGTGAATTCATGGTGAGCCCACTCCTTCTTACTCTGTCTTGCTATTCTAAGCACTGGATCTGAATCTGGAAATGGTGCTATCTCAAGCAGCTGACTGTGAGCAAACGGTTGCAATGCAAAAGGGAAAGTGTCTAAATAGGTTTAGATACACCTCCTGTCTTACCTATTGATTGGCTGTTGAGGCTGCAACGCAGTTCTTAACTGACTCCGAGCGTGTAAGAGCACACAGCAGTGTACAGTGCCATAGGGGACTGGAGCAGAGAGAGAGAGAGAGAGAGAGAGAGAGAGAGAGAGACATTTCTAGATGAGGATTTAGCTTTTCTGTGATCATGGGGAATTGAATTGTTCTGGTTTACTGGGAAGTGGCAACAGTCGAGCCTCAGAAACACAGAGAGGAAAAAAGGTAAACCCACAGATTTTAATACATGTTTAGAAAATGGGGTGTAAGCTTATTTTAGAAAAGCCACTGGGTCTGCAGTGGAAAAGGCACTGAGAGGAACGGATTGGAGGCTCAAGAGGCAATTCCATGGAAACCACAGACAGGAAGGTGTCAACAATAAAATACTCTCAGAGAAATTGAGACAATGTGTAACGCGAAACAAAACATTGGTTTTATTGGATGAGGCAGCCAAAGAATGGAGACGTTACAGATGGTACTCAGGATTTTTTTTGTCATTTTGGTTTTCATTTTTAATTTGGGTAACACAATTCAAGAAAGACCAAGTGTGGACTAAAAATAATAATAAATGCTGTATGAGACTATTTTAGAAAAATCAATATTGCATCAGTTTGCATGCAGTTAATATTGCATGGTAAGATACTACACACAGGGAAATAAAGTTGGAGTAGAAGTTCGTATTACCTGAGGGGAGTACTCACTTTTTAGATGGCTTTACATCAGAGTTACCCAGCTTGAGCTATATTGATCAAGTATAATAAATAGATGGTTCTGTGGTCAGTTCAAATATTGGGCATCAAACTAGTGGAGAATGATCAGTGTGTTAGACTCCCTGTTAGAGACACCAACTATCATCAACCTTCCAAAGCGAGATGCCGTAGTGTGTCCATTTTTATATGGTAAGCAAATTAAACCTAGAAATGGAAGAGCCAGTTAACGTCACAGTGCCTAGCATCTAGAGCCTGTCATGGGGCTATCAATACGTCTCTATGAAATACGCCCTTGAAATAGCCAAGGCCAACACAGAGAGCAACAATGTGGGGTTCCGACAGGCTGTCAGCGTGTGCCCGAGAACAGGGGAAATGAAAGAGAATGGGATGACAGGGTTAAACATGTTACCTTCTCTAGCTTTGTCAAAGCAGACAGACTTGGAATTAATCAAAAACGAACATGTGTGTTGCGACTCAGGTTAACGGGCAGAGTTAGCAGGCATATGTGAACCCCCCGAGTTTGATCCCCATCACCATATTAACCAGAAGTGGTGGCAGATTAAAAGTCCAGGGCCATCCTTACCTCCACAGCCAGTCTGAGGAAAGCCAGGGTTGCTTGAGATCTTGCTTCAAAAAAAAAAAAAAAATCCTTGAACATTCAACAATTCTATTTTGTTTGGTTTTAATGTCTTAGAACTAAGAAATGTAAATGTTTCCGTGGAGTAGAAGACAATCTTAAATGTCTAAAAATCACAGAAATTAATGAAATGGATTTTTTTTTATATTAAAAAAAGTTCTTCTTTCTATCCAAGTTTTCGATTGATGATACAATCTGGATTCTTTGAAGTTTTCAGATTGCCAGACTAAGGGGACAACCTGGGTGAAGTTCTGGATGAGTTTACTCATTTTGTTGTTTAGTTATTTTTGCCAAAGAGAACTTGGACAAAGGGAACAGGAAAAATAGGAGGTAGCGAATGTAGTCAAAGTGCATTCTATACATGCATGAAAACAACGGGGTAAATGTGTTTATTTTATAACGTTAATGTATGCTAATGCATGCTAATTGAAATAAGAAAAATATTTTATAAAACTGAAGAAGTTAGTTTCCTTCATCATCTGATAACACCACAGTCATTTTATTTAATTTCTCCCTGATTCATCCACTCTATTTAAGAACTTTAAGAAATACTGTATTTGGGGCTGCAGAGGCGGCTCAGTGGTTAAAAGCACTGACTGCTCTTCCAGAGGCCATGAATTCAATTCCCAGCAACCACATGGTGGCTCGCAACCATCTGTAGTGGGATCTGATGCCCTCTTCTAGTATGTCTGAAGAAAGTGACAGTGTACTGAGTAAAAGGAAGGAAGGAAAGAAGGAAGAAAGAAAGACTGTATTTTTATAAGAAAGTTTTAAAATGCTTGCCTATGTCTTTTTGAAGTTCTTGCCCATTTCTTGAGCCTGGTCATATAAGGATTCATTCCATTTTAGGTTTCACGGGTTGGAATAGGACCAGTCAGTCCTAACTCTTCCTCTCTGACCCTCTGAGCCGTGTGATCTATATTCTTACTAGATAAGAATGTTATCTTCTTGGTAAGGACGAGAAAAGTGGATCCTTTTCCTACAAGTATTCTGTTTATAACCACAAATGGAACAGTGCAATTATAAGGACTTCCTCAATTAAAAAAAAAGTTTCAATATGGGTCAACAACAACAAAATCCTTCCATGCTTGTCACTTTGGGAGGAAGTTTTAATGAGTCTAAAAGAATCACAATTAATCTTCATGCAATTTTATGCTAATCTTATAAAAAGTTTTTAAAGACATCAAAAATAGAATAAAATAAAGCTGGGCAGTGGTGGTAGGTACATATACTTGAGGTACAGAGGCAGTTGGATCTCTTTGAGTTCAAGGCCAGCCTGGTTTACAGAGCAAGTTCCAGGACCACTAGGGCTAAACAGAGAAACTCTGCCTTGAAAAACAAATAAACAAACATATTAATTAGTAATTAATTCATTTAATTTTTAAAGTTTTTGAACAAAGTTGAATATATTGTTTTTTAAAAAGTATTTTCCTAATGGAAGCCACAGCAAGGGGCTTACTATTGAGTATTCTCTCTCTCTGTAGTAACTATATATATAACATTTCCAAATACACAGGGCTGTTTCCTAGTCATAAGCTCACAGGCTGTATTTTATCTACTAAGATTCTGGTCAGCCAGTGCACTAGTCTGTTGTTTTATAAATAACTTTGAAGATCACAGGGTCAGTGCCCCCCTGTGAAGATGTTCTTGGTGTCAGTGTTAAATACAGAACTTGAATCATTTATTTTCCAGGAAATACCAATGAACTTTGTGGATCCCAAAGAAATTGATATTCCACGTCACGGAACTAAAAATCGTTATAAGACCATTTTGCCAAGTAAGTTTCTTGAGATGATAATTTCCACCGTAAATCAATGTCGCCCATTCACCTCTACCTCCCCCTCCCCCCAACCCTCACAACACTCTCACAGACACCAAGCTTAGAGCTGACACATATGTCAAGACTAGGCATCACTAAAGTTATCTGAAGTTGAGTAACTCTGTTTAATACTACATTCATTACAGTGGCCAGCTCACAATTCCAGAAAGATCCATGGTTCTAAAACACCATTGCGTTACACGTCACAGTTAACCAATTTTTCATCATAGGGTTAAATGATTCCATGCATGAAGGAAAAAGAAATTGAATCTTGCCTTGGACCATATATAAAAATTAATTCAAAATGGATAGGATATTTGCATGTAGAGATAGAAGCTAAGACAAAAAAGGAAAGAAAGAAAGAAAGAAAGAAAGAAAGAAAGAAAGAAAGGAAGGAAGGAAGGAAGGAAGGAAGGAAGGAAGGAAGGAAGGAAGGAAGGCAGGCAAGCACAAATTCTCATAAGCTTGAAGTATCTGGTGGCCTCTTAGATGACACCAAAAATTCAGACCAGAATACAGAGGGAATGAACATCACTGAAATACGAAAGTTTCATGTTTCAAATGTCATCCTAAGAAATGAGATAACCCACTGAATGGGACAATAGTTACAGAAAAAACTTTGATATGAGACTTGTATATAGAATCTAAAAAGTATTCTAACAGCCCACATGTTAAAGATGACAATGCAATATTTTAGGATTTAATATTTTTTAGTTTTTGAAATTAAGATATAGTTATATCATTCTCTCCTTTCTCTTTCCTCTCCACAACTACTCCCAGGGACCTCTTTCTCTCAGGCTCATTTTTCTTTAGAAGTGTGTGTGTGTGTGTGTGTGTGTGTGTGTGTGTGTGTGTGTGTGTGTATGTGTGTGTGTGTATTCCTAAAGTACAACCTGTTCAGTCTGTATAATATTAGTACAACACCAATAGACATGCTAACATGGAAGGAGACAAATCTCATGAAGTCCTAACAGGCAACTAAGGGATACTGAGAACAGGACAAACAGTCTTGCCCAGAAAAGAGCTCTCCGATTGGTTATCCATTGCCAGATGGTCAGCCCTGAAATCATACACAACAAAGTCATTTAAAAACAGGGAAAGGTACTTGAATAGAAACTCCGCATAGAAGACATACAGACGACCAACAAGCGTAAGAGATGGCCAGTATTATTATCCATCAGAGAGTTCAGAAGCAAAGAGAGACACCGCTTCATATCCACTGTGGTTATCATTATGGTCTAAGTAGACACAATAAAATGTGGACAAGAATGTAGAGATGTCAGAACCTTTAAGTGTCACTAGCAAGACCGTAGAGCACCTGTTAAACTGGCAGTTCCTGAACAGCTAAGGTTTGATGGGTCAGAGTAGAGGGTTTGCCTAATATCACAGGATCTTACCCTTGATTCCTCTTAACACAGAAAAAAGTTGTTATATAAACTATATGTCTTTATTAATGTATATGACCCAAGTAACAACTCCTAAGCATATGCTCTGTGAAAATTAGGCAGGTTAATCCAAAATTGTACATAAAATATTAATAGTAGCATGGTTTACAAGAACTAAAAATTAGAAATGACACAAATGCCTGTCAAGGGAGGTTGACGGGGGAATCAGTACAGTCAAGATTCATTATATAAACATATAAAAATTTGACATGACAAAACACAGTTTTATAATTAATACATGTTAATTTTTAAAAAGGAAAAGGTACTGAGTTTTTAAGTAATATTAATTTTATTAGTTTATTCATAAGATACAAAATATATTTTCATATTTGTATTAATAGAAACATATTAAAATCAAATAATTAATAATTACTATCAATGCTGTATATGGGTCTCCTCCTCTGGTAAAAATCATCCCACTGTAATGTACTTTTTTTTTCCCATACAGAGTTTCTCTTTATAGCCCTGGCTGTCCTGGAACTCACTCTGTAGACCAGGCTGGCCTTGAACTCAGAAATCCGCCTGCCTCTGCCTCTGCCTCCCAAGTGCTGGGATTAAAGGCGCACGCCACCACTGCCTGGCATGTAATGTACTTTTAATGAGTCAAAATCATTAAATCTATTTCTTAAGGCATAGATATTTTATTTATGACTGTAATAATTAGAAGAGAATAAAAAGGTCTCTCTCTCTCTCTCTCTCTCTCTCTCTCTCTCTCTCTCTCTCTCTCTCTCTCTCCCTTTCTCTCTGTCTTTCCTAAAATTTTCTCTAAAATTTACCAAGAATTAAATAATCAGGACCAATGTCCCACCGCAATGATCATATGTCCTCTGGTTTCAAAGAGTTTTCAGTTTGTTCTGGTTGTTTCAGAGCCCAGCCTTCTCTGTTTCCTGCCACAGATGATATCAGACAACAGCTACACAGTCTGTATCAGCTTTTCCATGTCTAGAACTGGGTGGGCTACTTGGTCCAGGATATCTGTGCTGACAACTGATGCTGCAAATGATGGATTTTCAGTGGAAAGTATCCGTAGCCCAGAAAGTTCCACCCTTGTTTCCTAAACAATAACTCAGAACAGATAGTTTAGGCAAGCCAACACCATTGGCTCAAAGTATCAGAGAAGACTTTAATGACTCTGTGGCTTTTTTTAGGCTTTAAGTCATCATAGAATTGAAATGCTATATAAATTGATAATTAGCAAATGATCAGGACTTTAAATATCGTGATTGCCTTTACTGTGCTAGCCCATAATAAGTTGTCCATATATGGTTTGAAGTTTGTCCATATATGTATGTACCGGTAAGGATATCTGGGTTTTTGTGGGTATGTGGATAACCAGCAGTCCATTGAATTGTTGCTATTTCTTTGAGAAGAATGTCTAGCTTAGAACAGGCTAAGTAGTAGATTAAAGGGAAAAGTCAAGTTTGGGTCAGATTGTCTGGCAGTGTAAACAGGTAGCGCTTTGGCTGTAGCCTCGAGAGTCTGAGTCTGGCAGGGGATGACTGTACATGGTTATGTGTACTTCAGTGTCGATGACTGACGTCATACGGCAGTGCACATCATGCTCAGTGAGAAGCTCAAGGCCACTGCACAAAGACCAGCAGTTAGGCCCCTCCCACCCTACCACCAATGGAACCTGGTCACCAAGTGCTGTTTACATCCCTGTGGTTCTTCTTCTCTCTCTCTCTCTCTCTCTCTCTGTCTCTCTCTCTCTCTCTCTCTCTCTCTCTCTCTCTCTCTCTCTCTCTGACTCTCTCTCTCTCCTTTCTTCCCTTTCCCTCTCTCCTCCCACTCTCTCTTTCTCTCTGACTCTCTCTCTCTCTCTCTCTCTCTCTCTGTCTCTCGCTCTTGCTCTCTCTCTCTTTCTCTTACTGTGTGTGTGTTCTACAAAATGTTTGGATTTTTTTGTTTGATGTGTATTAAAATGCAGCTAAGATGGAGGAATAAAAAGCAGTCTAGCAGAAAGTCCTTTGTCACTGTAAACGACATGGTACACATTATATAACATGGCTAGACCAAGTTTGGTGAAGTTGAGATGCCAAAGCTACACTATTTTGGAGATGCGTTCTTTAAAAATGAATACATCTTGAATGTAAAATTGGGTAGAAATGGCCAATGTCAATAAAGGTCAATCTGCCCCTAACCAACTGTTATAGGAAACATAGAGATGTGACGTGGTTTCAGAAGAAGTGCAGGCAATGACACGGGGCCAAATGATTCGTGTCATTTGGCTTCTCCACAGGATCTGTCCTATGAGGACTTTAGCTGATCAGGTTGCCACTGGACACATTCCCAGAGCCCACTCGGCTCTAGTTTGCTTCAGAACTGTTGGCCCATCATGACCCTTCAGAGAAATTCCCATAAGTGCTGAAGGCTTGTCTCCCAGAAGAGGTCTATGTGCTGAACCCCAATTCTTTATCCTTTGTGAGGTTACACCTGACCTTTAACTGATCCATTTCCACACTCACCCTGCTTCTCTCTGGTCATCTAAAAAGGCACAGGAAGAGTACTGTAGTGTTTTGGGTAAACTGAGTGAAGGCCTGCCTTCTATGAACAGGACCGTGTTTCAGTTTAGAATACGCTGATAGAGTGGCAGCCACTGCCTAAGGGAACTTCTCTTAGACTTACAGGTTTGATGATGCAGGAACTCTAATGCGTTGAGAGCAGCCGCATCTTATGGTGGTCAGTAACATTGTTTGTTGTTTTAAGAACAGACTGAGAAGGAGCTCTGCTCTTCAACTTCCTCTCACTCTCACTTGCCCCACTCAACCCCATGCTGATGGCATACATTTCAATCCCAGTAAATCAAGGAACACTGCTGAAATACTTGCCAGGCAGGCTGAGGTCCTGAAGGGCTGGATCAGGTGATGTAGCGGAGAGAAATAGGAGAGGACAGCCCAATGCTTTTCTGAAGGAATAGGAGAAAAGCAGGGTCGTAAACTTCAAATCTAAAGAAAAAAAAGAAGGGTCCAGATGAGAGAAGAGTTAAGAATCAGAACTCCATTTAAAAGATGTCATAACCTATGTCAGAATCAGGGGTCAATGAGGGCACCCAATGTCAGCGATAGATCAAGAGATGGACACACATGGACACCAAAGACAAACAGACACTGGGTGAATAGACTTGAATTTACACACTTCTCTCTGCTGCTTATGTTTGCTCTGAAGATTTTTTTTTAAAAGTAAATCTACTCAATGTGTCCTCTCTGGTTTCTTCCTCAGATCCCCTCAGCAGAGTGTGCTTAAGACCAAAAAATATAACTGATTCATTGAGTACTTACATTAATGCTAATTACATTCGGGTAAGTAGCTATCCATTTCTTTCAGGTTAGCAGGTTGACTTACAATTTGGAATTGATGCTTTTACCTTTTTTTCCCCCTAAGAAATGCCCCCCAGCTTTGTCTGCATCTTCTTTCCACTGAATAAAGTTTGCTTTAATTTGGTCAGTAGTGTTTCATGTTATACGTTATAATCTCAGCAACACTGGCGATAGATGTTTCACCCTGAATCTTCCCTCCTTGGCTGTGAGTCCTCCCTCCTTGGCTGTGAGTCCTCCCTCCTTGGCTGTGAGTCCTCCCCCCTTGGCTGTGAGTCCTCCCTCCTTGGCTGTGAGTCCTCCCCCCTTGGCTGTGAGTCCTCCCTCCTTGGCTATGAGTCCTCCCTCCTTGGCTGTGAATCCTTGAGTATAATCTACATGTGGACATTCTTGTGGGACAGAACTTTACAACCCTTACTCCCTAATGGCAAGCTGGATTTTCTAGGAAACACCACGTCTATGTCTATGGTGCTAGAAGCAAGGAAGCTGCTTTTGAACTTCCACACCTCTATCATTCTAAAGACCATCCCCCAAATGTCCGTTACAATCTGGAACATAAGCCAATATGTTTGTCTCTTTACTCCAACTAGGGCTACAGTGGTAAGGAGAAAGCCTTTATTGCCACCCAGGGCCCCATGATCAACACTGTGAATGACTTCTGGCAGATGGTTTGGCAAGAAGACAGTCCCGTGATTGTTATGATCACAAAACTCAAAGAGAAAAATGAGGTATGAAGCTTAGCCCAGTCCTGAATGTTAAACACGTTACTTCTACAGTAGGAGAGGTTTGAACTCAATGAGATGACCATGCCCTTACAAAATGTTTATATAAGATGGACAAAGGCATCAAATGGGGAGGTCACTTTATACCTCTGGCAAATGATAATTGGTATTGTTCTAGGAGTGATAACCATCCTTCAGGCCAGTTAACATATATGTCATGCATGTTTCTCATTTGCACACATATATCTCAATAAAAAAACATGACGGGCAAGGAAATAAAAATTATTACAAAACAAGTAATTTTTATTTATTAACAGGTACCGTTTGGGTTGTTGACACCTGTATGTATCAGTAAATAAAGCAGAGCAGATCCTTCCATGGGTAATTTTAACTTCCTGGTGGGAGAAACACGATAAATCTGTTAATCACTGTGTAATGGAAGAGACAGATGTTGTTGGATGCCAACCAGACCAGAATAAGGGAGTGGCATGCGCTGGGCAGTGGGATGAGGGAGGAGAGGGTGACAACGGGAAATAGGGGGACAAGTAGGGACTCGTTAGGAAAACGAGACTGAAAGAAACAGTGGAGAGAACTAATAAAAATCAAATAACTTTTCTAATATCATTATAGCAAAAAATCCAATGTTGAGCTATGGCCCGGTTCTTCCTCCCGGTCCCGTGCTCTCAGAAATAAAACCCAGACTCAAAATATATTTACAAATACCTTGGCTGTATAGTTAGGCTCGTCTCTGACTAGAATGATAACTAAAACAACTCAATTATTTTAACCTATATTCTGCCACATGGCTGGTTACCTGTGCTCAGGTGTTCCATGGATCCATCTCCTCACATCTTCCTGGATAACTCTTCCTGGGCCTGGTCCTATCCCAGAATCCTTCCTGTCTCCTGGATGCCCCACCTCTATTTCCTGCTTAAACCGTAGGCCAAAGACTTTTTCATTGACAGGTGATGCATCTGTACAATACACAGTATTTTCTCTCTACAGTTCAAAATCCAGACAAAGGTAGATTTATTTCCACACTGGCCATCTTTTCTGAGACTTAGTCTTTATTTTGTACCATGAGAACAAAATTGAGTAGTTCCTGAAGGCTGCCATCCCTGGTGCTGCTTCCCAGGTGTTGGCCATCGTGCTGAAATGGTTGTTTGCTTGACTTCCGTTAATGTTTGTTTCCTTGTCAAAATTATTACACCATTTAGGGAAACTCAGATTTCTCTTTTTTTCCTTTGGTGAGATATAAGTTCACATGTATAATTCTGCAACTACTTGAGAGAATGCAAGCCCACAAAACTTAAAAACTTTTAAAAGCGCGCTGTTTTTTTCATTTTTGCTATAATAAATGAACCGTGTCCTAGAAGAATAGTATGTTTTTACAAACAGAGGAGGCTATACGTGCAGCTCTTCGTGTTTCTGTGCCTCCGATATGAAGCCTAGGATGGCACAGTAGAAATAAGCCCAACCAATCGTCTTTGTGCATAGTTCAGTCTGTTGACACGCTAACTCATTGGCAATCCATGAACAGTTGGTTAAGGTGCCATTTTCAGCTTTGTGGTAGAAAGGATTCTCCAAGTTTCAAAGGGATATCCTCTAAAGGGGCACATCTGTGCACACATGTAGAGAGTTTATGTAATATGGTAGCCAGTTTCACTATAACCCAAGTACACTGGGCAAACTGAGAGCACACACAGCAGAACTTTAAAAACCTAAAAGAATTTCCAAAACGTACTTCAAAATTCCAAAACTTTAACAAGAGCTAAAAAACCAGAGAAGTACCAATTGCTTATGTTTTAGTGACCTGCAAGAGTCAGAGACAAACCTGGGCTTGCAGGAGCCAGAAGTGACAATGAGGGCTCCTGTAAGGGGCGCAAAACAAGAAAAGCAAAGGTGAACCACACAGTTAAATCTGTCTGCTGAACTAAGACTCTAGGAGCAAATTAATTAGTACAAACCTGGCTTTCTTATTTTGATTAAGAACTATCCACGGATTATTCAAAACTGGGAAAGTTCAGACCTTAAAAAAACACAAAATGCCAGGTGGAGCAATCAACATGTCCTAGTTAGCAGCATTCTGTGCGCTTTATAAAAATAAAAGCAGCAACTTGGTAGATCAATAGATGATAGATAGATAGATAGATAGATAGATAGATAGATAGATAATCTATAGATAAGTGATAGGTAGATGTATGTGTATATATATATTCACTGTGTGTGTGTGTGTGTCCATTCTAGATCTATACATATACCTCATAGAACTTCCAGAAATTAAAAAAGAATCAGCCAAACATGCACTCACAAGTCAAAATTATGAGACACAGAAGTAAAGAAAACAAACAAATAAGAAAAAAATCAGAAGAAACAACCAGAAATAACACCCACAAGAAGTTAAAATAATAGAAACTACAAATGTAGGGTTTAGTAAAATAAGGTGGCATGTAAAACATAAAGCAAGTTTCTGAGAAAGTGACTTGCTAGTATACACACACACACACATACACACATACATACACACACATACACACATATACACATACACACACATACACACATATACACATACACACATACACACACACAGACACACAGGTACACACACATACATACATACACACATACATATACACATATACACACACATACATATACACACACACACATACATACACACACACATACACACATGCATACACACACACATACACACACACACACATACACACACACATACACACACACATACACACACATACACACATACATACACACATATACACACACATATATACACACACATACACACATACATACGCACACACATACACACACACATACATACACACATACACATACACATACACATACACATACACATACTAAATAAAATACTTTTAAAGGACTCCAAAGTAATAAAAAATAGTAAGCCAACAACATAAATCATGGAGGTAGAGATAAAATCCTGGAGAGTTATGAGAGTACAAAACCTAACTAATAGAAACTACAAATATATAAATAATTCTCATTATATAATTGGTGTTTTAGAACACATTCATATCTTTATGAATTCTATTGCTCCGGGTTTAAAAAAAAAAAAAAAGCCAAAGAGGCGTGGCTCCTCACCCCTGTGACTTGAGCACCACAGATACCAAAACAGGAAGGTCACTGTGTGTTGAAGGCCATCCTGGGTTGCAGAGTGAAATCCTGCCTCAAAAATAATTAACAATTAATTGTTTAATTAATCATATAAAATCAAGCATGTGAGGGGCTGGAGAGGCTGTTCAGTGGTTAGAGCACTCGCTCATCTTTCAGAGGGCAAGAATTCAGTTCCCAGCACCCACGAGTGGGCAGCTCACAACTGCCTGTTACTCCAGCTCCAGGGATCAGGACTCTCTTCTGGACATGAGCACACACGTCTGTGGGTAGACACACCCAAATACATAAATAAAAACAAATATTTAAAAAAACAAATACAGAAAGTTAACATGTTATTATTTATAAATATGAGTAGTTTTTTAATTGTATATATTTTTAAGAGAAAATAATGCCTACTATAAATTGTACACAATCATTAAGAAATAATATTGGGAAAGCAGATGCACTGGAGGAGTGTCTCGTGAAAATTACCTAATTCTGTAGTAGCTCTGGGCTATGTTATGATTTGTGTCCACTCGGGCATTTTAATCCTCAACTCTTGTGACATATTGTTTGCTCACTCGTGAAAAGGATCAGAAATGAGGCCGGGCAGTGGTGGTGCGTGTGTGTAATCCCAGCATTCGGGAGGTAAAGGCAAGTGGATCTCTGACTTTGAGGCCAGCCTGGTTTGGACAATTAGGGATACACAGAGAAACCCTGTCTGGAAAAAAAAGAAAGAAAGAGGGGGGAAGAGAGAGAAAGAGAAGGGGGAGGAGAGAGAGAAAGAGAGAAAGAAAGAAGGAAGGAAGGAAAGAAAGAAAGAGGAGGAAGAAAGGGGAGGGGAGAGAGAGACAGACAGACACCAGGAATGTGCTGTAATTTGTTCCTTTTAGTCTTTGAATGTTCCACACGTTTGTACAGTCTATACTAATCATCTCTACCCAGCCACTCCCTTCCTCCGAGCTCCCTAGTGCCTGCCTAATCCAGCATTTTCAGGGCAGGAACTAAGGTGGATAGTCGGAGATTATTTTTTTTTAATTTATTTATTTACGTTTCAAATGTTGTCCCCCTTCCCAGTCCCCACTCCATGAGCCTCCCACACCATCACCCCTCCCCTTCACCTTTAAGGGAGAGCATATTTTAAGCATTGTAGTTCCCTAACGCATTTCAGAAAAACCTACTATGAGCAAATGTCAAAGCCCCAGTGAACTGCTGCCCTTCATTAACTCCAGCACCACTGCTATCATTCTCCTAGAACTGCCCAGGGCCAGATCTGTAGGGTTCCTCCCCTGGGGGTACATGGGCTCTCTCTCACTCCACCCTGCATCTGCAAGAGACAACTTCTTTTCAAGTTTAATTTCTTAATACCATTCTCAGATTTCATTGGGCCCACAGGAGAACTCTGTGGATCTGGGGAAAGCAAGGAAACATTTTAAAAAAATAATTCCCATGCTGAATTGTTGTTGAGGATTTTGTTATTCTCTTTGGCTGCGTGCGAAATTCAACATGGAGATGTACTTTATTGGGATTTTTGTTGTTGTTAACGTTTGGTCTCTTATCCTTTTTTAATATTTGAGATACACTCCCAGGGACATGAAAAAAATCAAACGTGTTCTATATTTGCTGTGTAATCTGCTTCTTGTTTATTTCCTGTAGTCAGTCATGATCCCAAAAGTCCAAGACATGTTTTAACCACCCCTTCACTGTTGAATTTAAAATAAAAATCCTTCATGCCCAGGCTCCTCAAGGATACACATGTAACACTGTATAGGAAATGCTAATGTTCTACAGATCAAAATGACCCTGAGAAGCCTGCGTTAGAGGAATACGCTGTAGGTTCACACCACCAGGAAGATGCTGGTGACTGAACACCAGCCAGCTCTCAATTGTGTTCGGTGTCGTTGTTTAAAATAGACAACACTCACTTCCTCTAAAGAATGCAGAGGCGGACATATCTTTAGAAATTCCCACGCTTTATATGTTTATAACTGCTTACTTTCTAATAAACAAAGGGGTGCGTGGATCACCATCTTCTTTTTTGTAATCTCAATAATCTGTCATTCTTTACAAAGTGGGAATAAACAAAGTAAAAACAAAAACTCTAGAGCTGACAAATAAGTTCTTATAATGAAAGAGACCTAGCTGCAGGCAACTTTGAGTTCTTTGATTTTTTGAATGAATCTCGACCTGAAGAGAATTCCTTATATAACAAAAGAATACTGAAAATAGTGTTTACATTCTTTTAACATGAATGACTGTATTCCTAGAGAGTATAACTGTAATCAGAGGATCAAATCAGGCAGGTGATGGAGTGTAATGTAGCTCAGTGTGGGAGTGCTTGCCTAGACTGTGTAGACCCTGGGGATGCAGGACCTAGAAAGAAGGAAGGAAGGAAGGAAGGAAGGAAGGAAGGAAGGAAGGAAGGAAGGAAGGAAAAAGAGAAGAAAGGAAGGAGAGAGGAGAAAGGAGAGGGAGAGAAGAAAGAAAAAAGAATGAATGAAAGAAAGAGAAAGAGGAGGGAGGGAGGAAGAAAAGAAGGGAGGGAGAGAGAAGAGGGGAGGGGAGGGAGGAAGGAAGAAGGAAAGAAAGAAAAACAGGAGGGAGGAAGAGAAGGGAGGAGGGGAGGGAGAGCAGGAGGGAGGGGAAGACAAAATGGCAGACAGACAGTTCTGTTTAAACATACTGTAATGATCCCGGCCAATAGTCTCAGCCCTTGAATAGGATTACAAGGTCAAGGTCCCCTTGAGCTGTATAGTGCATCCTTATCTCAGAAAAGAAACTGTTTACAATATTCCTGTGAGTCAAACGAAGTTCTCAGACTCTTCTGACCACCACTCATTGTAGATCCCTCTTGAACTGGGAAAGGAAGGAAATGTTGATGTCCCTGCCGCGGTGCACACAGAGTGCCTGAGCTGAGCACTCTCTGATGTCAATGTCCCTGTCGTGTATGGAGTGCAGGAGTGCAGGAGTGCAAGGGTCACTCCATCACCACCACCATAGAGTTGGAGTGAGGAAGGACTGACCTTCCCAGGGATGGGCTAATGCTAGATGACAAACTTCTCAGAGGGTAGAAGTCATGAGGTAGAGCCTGCAAGTTAGCATGGGATGGAAGTCATGTTCTAATTCATTTGGTGAATGTGGAAGCCCCTACACTCAAGCATACTACTGACATAGTAGCAGGCCACAAGAGGAAGAAGTGTTGGAAGATAACCAGCCTCCTATTGGTCACAGAAAACAATACCATGCAGAATTTATCTTTCTTGAAGTGGGGGAGTTCCCCGATGACTTAGCCTAGTATAATACTTCTGTCCAGTACTTAAAAGAGGAATGTCTCTTTCTATACCCCCACACACTTTCATCAGAGTTACGAGAGTGACTTGAGTTTTGCATGGACACCCTATTGTTGGTGATAGGTTCGCTTATTCAGCCATTGCGAACAGTTTAACGTCAGTGCCCCATTGAGGGATCACATGTTAACTTCCGCTGTCTTTCGTTTCCTTTCCATCTCTGTCTGACAGAATTATACGAAGTATCCATTTCAATTCTATATATTGACCCAAAAGCTAACACAGTGCCTGAAGTATAAGTATCTTCCCCAGGGCTTGGGGGGATGAGGATAGTCCAGTCAAACAACAGCACGTCAGCAATCTACTTACTGTGCCGGAGCACAGTTTCCTGGAGAGTCAGGAAACTGAGACAGAACGAGCATTTGCCATGAGGATCCGAAGTTATACTAAAATCTTTGGGTGTGGCGAATCAAGGAGGATCTTTTTAATGCAGAGTGCCAATGTAGTTTGCACATCAGGAACACGGTTGGCGGAGGGTCTAGGGTTTGGATTTGAAACTCAAGAGAGAAGCAAGGTAGAAAGCTACAGCAATAGTCCAGACAAGAAATAATAAGGCAGTGAACTAAGGCAGGGTCAGGGTCCTGAGAAATGGAGGTCGGAGGTACTCCAGGGCTGAGAGTCGCAGGGATTTGTCTTGATTGAAGGTGAGAAAGATAAAGACTCTGGTATAGAGTGCTGGTGGGCGGTGACCTCGTGCGCTCAGGACTCTGGTGTAGAGTGCTAGTTGGCAGTGGTAGTATGAGCCCAGGACTCCCGGTGTAGAGCGCTGGTGGGCTGGTGGTGGCATGCGCCCAGTTTAGGGAAATGAGAGGACCTTATGAGGGAGGAAAATGAGCTTTGCTTTTCAAGTATGAAGTTCGGGGAGTACCGGAACCTTTCCGGTGGTACTCAGAATGAAAGGTCTAGAACTCTGTGTGGGCAAGAGCTGGAAATTGGACACATGCTCAAAGAACTGACCTAAAGAGAAGGATGGGGTAGCCGCGTCTCACCGTGCATTATGTTTTCAGCACTGTGAGCATCCTCTTTGTCGTAATTCATCAAGGGATTACTTTTAATAACTGCTAAAATCTCATTGTGTGGCTATATCAAAACTCATGCAGTTATTTAGTTATTAATAGATGTTTAAGTCGCTCTGATTTTTTTTGTCCACATCTCTAACCAGCTAATGTTCATCAAGATATTATTCATAGATATGAAATTGCCTGACTAAATGATATAAAGTGTTGAAAACGCATATTACCGTTAAAGGTGCTATAGGAAACGCCACAAGCATAAAAGGAACTTGCCCGCTGCTCAGTGGAGTTTCAGAAATTGAGAATCACAAAGGAGGAGCATAAACATTGTTCATACGCAAGGATGTATATCATGAAAACGAGGAGTGTGCATTCAGTAAACCAAAAGATTCAAAAAGTTACATATGGCTTCCCTATGATAGAATGATGTGGGGGATACAGGCTTTATTAGAGAAATGTATTGCAGTGAGAGGTTCTTGTTTTGGTTACATCTTCTATTTGTTTTGTTTGTTCATGTTTGTTTGTTTGTTTCAGCTTTTTGAGTCAGTATACCCCTAGGTAGCCCAGGCTAGCCTCAGATTCATGAACTCCTTCCCTTGGCCTTCTGAGTAATAGGAGTTGTAGGGATAATATTTTGTACTTGGTGTTCTGTGTGGAAGCATCACCTGTCAATAAAAATCGATAGCCAATAAATAAGCTGAGACAGGATTAGAAGGCGGGACATCCAGCAGAAAGAGAGGAACTCTGGGAAAGAGTCAGGCATGGGAATTTTGCCACCTGGACTGGGAGGAATTCAGACATATTAAACTGAGGAGAGGTAACTAGCCATGTGACAGACGTAGAATAGTATAAATGGGTTTATATGCATTGTGAGGTAGTCAGGGAACAAGCCTAACTTACAGCCTAGGCATTTATTAATAAAATATAGCCTCTGAATTGTTATTTGGGAACTGGGTCATAGGTAGAAAAGCCCACAGTTACAGGGAGTACCAGAGTCATCCACCATGGCTATTCTGAGAAACTGGTTTTTTTTTTTTGGTTTTTTTTTTTTTTTTTTTTTTTGGTGGTAGTGGGAGATAAATAGGTCAGAACAGATAACAGTCTTGAACAAAGTTCATCAGGGCTCTGGGCGTGGTATCGATTCTTGTTTTCTTTCCACTGATGAATCTTCCTTTTGAGATCTTAGGGAAGGTCTGGAAGAACTTCCCTCATTCAGATAAGAATACTTCAGAGGGAACCCTGTGTGGCTTTCTGGGGCTCTGAGAGGCAGGGACAGGAAGTCTGAGACACCTGGCTCTGAAGTTGCCGATTCAATACTTAGGTCATTTTCTGGACCCCAGCACAGCCACACAAAGTCACTAACTTCTCAGCGTAACAACACACTTGGTTGTTCTCTGGTTCTCATTCACATATGTACACACATCCATGTGTGGCCACCTACACAAATACACACATATAATATTTGTTCACTTTTTAATAATGGGATCTTTGTTTGATTTTGGTGTGTGTGTATGTTGGCTGGTTGGTTTTGAGTGCCATTCTGAAACTACTTGCTCTGGGTTGTAAAATTATATATTCATAGTATCAAAATACAGAATTGGGGGTGAATCATATTTAGGTTTTCAACCTTCACAAAAACCGTGTAGTTGTCTCATTTTGGCCTGTTTTGACTATAGTTTTCTTTGTTGGTTCTTGTTTTTCACCAAAAGTTTAGCTGGCGGGGCTGGATGGCTCAGTGGTTAAGAGCATTGGCTGCTCTTCCAGAGATCCTGAATTTAATTCCTAGCAACCACATGGTGGCTCACAACCATCTGTAATGGGATCTGGTGCTCTTTTCTGGTGCACATGAAGATAATGTACTCATATACATATTATAAATAAATAAATAAATAAATAAATAAATAAATCTTAAAAAGAAAGTTCAGCTGTGTGTGTGGCACAACCTTTGCAAAAGCTAAAGAATCATAAGCAAAATAAGCAAAATGCAATAATGAATGAAAACATAGTAACAGTGACATGTTTTAAGTGTTTACTGTATGCTGGGCTTTGTCCAAAGTACTTAGCATGTATGAAGTTATAAGGAAACTGTGTCCAGAGAATTCAAGTGTTCTGCTTATAGTAGAACTAAAATCTGCATCTGATCCAAAGTCTGCACCTTATCCTTCTGTTTCCAATATCATTGTGATCGGTCCTGTTAATTCCTTCCCAGAGGATCCCTTATAAAAACATGTCAGTCATAATTGTATTCCATATTAATGTCAGTAAGTCTCATAAGTGAGAAACATCATCGGACCTGGCAAAACATACTGCTTTTCATATACTAACAGTCACTACATCTGCCTTGCATGCCAAGGGGTCTTCATTATACGGGCATCTAATACGTTACAAAAATTCCTGTTAGACATGTTGGCTTGATGTGGCAGGATTTGGTGCTTTGTTCAGCCACCACGGGAGAAAAACATTTCTTATACCTGTTCGTTATTACGGTTAAAAATCCTTAAGTTCTCAATAGAGCCTGAGGAAATTTTACCCGTTGTTATGATTGGTATGGGGTTACTAGTGAAGCACGAAAAACACTTGTAAAACAGAAACTTTATTACAGTCTGGTTTACACATCATAAAGTTTGCCTCATCTTCGGATCTTTACAGAGTAATAAAACTGACTTTTGAGTTATTTTAGTTACATGAAAAAAAATAGATACCTTTGAAAGAAGAGAGCTACAGAGCTTTGCTGTTCTTTTCTCCCCCCCCCCCCCCCAGAAATGTGTGCTCTACTGGCCAGAAAAGAGAGGGATTTACGGCAAGGTGGAGGTTCTGGTCATCGGCGTGAGTGAGTGTGATAACTACACCATCCGCAACCTCGTCTTAAAGGTAAGGTCATCGGCTGTTGCCATCTCATAGTAAGTGAGGACAGGGTTACATTTCTCCTTTCGTAAGTCCTAACAGATTCAGTGTAGACAAGCGAGACAATACTGAGTGCAAAGACAAGCTACCGACATTCCTTGTTGTCTGACACTATTAGCCTGTGAAGTGACTGAACGGATGTAAGTGGGCATTAAGGAAGCTCACTTTGCAGGACGTTGGGGGTTCAGCTACTTTTCACTTAGAGAACATTTCTGACTTAGCCTTCGGAAGGTCCTTAACTATAGGCTTATGAAGGAGACCTCACTGGGACCTTTATGCTAACATCGTTATGGTCTAAGCAGCTTTAAGTGGGGTCTGAGCACCGTTGAAGGGAAAGTCTACACTGTTATATGGCTGTGCATAGCAAGATGAGCCTGCGGCGCTCATGCAATCTTAAAAAACTTAGCATTAGTGGTTATTCACAGGGACAATCCTAGACCAGCTTTAGTCTTAGAAATGTAGTCTTACCTAACTCATGAGGCAGCAGATGCTAGCCAATGTTGCCATGGAGCAGCAGATGCTAGCCAGCATTGCCATGGGGCAGCAGATGCTAACCAGTGTTGCCATAGGGCAGGGGATGCTAGCCAGTGTTGCCATGGGGCAGGGGATGCTAGCCAGTGTTGCCATGGGTCAGCGGATGCTAGCCAGTGTTGCCATGGGTCAGCAGATGCTAACCAGTGTTGCCATGGGGCAGTGGGTGCTAGCCAGCGTTGCCATTGTATTATTTTTACTTTTAAAGAATAACCTATCTCAGGACCTCAGTCCTATCAGCAGCCTACTCCTGGGATAGAAGCATCATGAAGAAGAGAGTGAAGGCAGGGCCCGAGGATGGTCTTTAATTCAAAAGTGTAGCAGAGGAAGGCTCTTCAGAAACCTACTGTTAAACACATGCCTGATCAGAAATAGGCCTCCCACCAGGGCTGCGGGTATTGAGATGATGTGTGAGCCTCTGCTCAAAGTGTACCCTCGCCAGGGATTGCACATAGTTCCTTTACTGCTAGGGATCCTCAGTGTTAAATCGTTTGAGATATGCATAGAACTATTCTGACCAGGTATCAAGCAAACCCTCACATATTTGCTAATATGTTTATACATAATCTGTTAAGACTTAGAGACCAGGAAACACAATCTAACCTTTTCTTTCTGGTTATATTTTCACCTTTAATCCCATCACTCAGGAGGCAGAGGCTGTGAGTTCAAGGTCATCCTGGTCTTACATAGTGAGTTCCAGACCAGTCAGGGCTACATAGTAAGACCCTGTCCCAAGCAGCAGCAACATTTCAGCTACTAAAATGTATTATAAAGATACACTCAGTGTATAGTGGTATGTGTGTGATCTGTAATCTCTATGATGGATACAGATACAGACCTGGATTCTTAGAGGGAGGACACTCAGCTTCCCTGTCAGGCCAGGGTACTCATAGTCAAACTTTCTCAAGGTGAAAGGGTATTTTTGAAAAGCGTCTAGATTTTTTTTTTCTTACCCAGAAGTTAGCTGCCAGCAAGAAGGGGGCCAGAGAAGACACTTAGTGCTGTAGCGTAGACGTCTTTTACTCCCACACGTGAGTAAGTCATTTGGTGGTTGTTGCTATTTCCAGCAAGGAAGTCACACCCAACATGTGAAGCATTACTGGTACACTTCATGGCCCGATCACAAGACTCCAGACAGTGCCCAGCCCCTTCTGCAGCTCATGCTGGACGTAGAAGAAGACAGACTGGCCTCTGAAGGCCGAGGGCCTGTGGTTGTCCACTGCAGGTAAGGCACACACTGATCCTCCCGTCAAACCGCTGTCTGCTCTTCTATTACAGAACAGATAGAAGCAGGACGTAGCTTCCGGAATGTAACTTGGTAGTAAATTATATATTGATTAAAAATGAATTAATACCCTAAGACTTAATCAAAATGATAGTGACAGAAATGAATCAGAGCTTTGGGGACTTTTTTTTTTTTTTAAGCAGACAGCAAATGGATTTCAAGTTCTAAGTAAATGTCTAAGTGAGCAGGAGATCTTACCTCATCTTCTGACTTGAAACTCAATTTTTGTTCATTTTTCTCTCTTTGGTCGCATATATAGTAAGAACTGCAGATAGCTTTAGTTATTGGTAGATTGTTGTTGTTGTTGTTGTTTTAAGAGACTACCTGAACTATGTCTTGGCAGCATTTATTATTATGGCATATTTGGTGGAACACTTAACCATTTTTCAGAGATATCTCATGAAAATGAGAATGTACGAGGTGGGGAACGGATGACTGGACATTCACATTAAGGAAGACAAAGTACACACAGGGTGTGGAGGCTGTTAGATGAGGTGACAGCAATGGCAGTCCACAGGGTTCTCTTCCCTGTGCCTATGTTGAAGTTTACCTCCCATAACTGGCCTTTCTCCTTGCTTTCCTTTTCATGTGACCAAAGCAGGTAATTTACATTCATTTCCAGGACGGGCCGAGAGTCCTATATTTTTTCCAAAATAACTGATGTTGATGTTTAACTTTCCAAGTATCCTAAGAAAGGGCTTGACAAAATATGTGATTTTAGAT
The DNA here is from genome assembly GCF_004785775.1 of Grammomys surdaster. NCBI lineage: Eukaryota > Metazoa > Chordata > Mammalia > Rodentia > Muridae > Grammomys > Grammomys surdaster. The sequence continues at coordinate 6,041,897 of NW_021621071.1, forward strand.
TTATCTTGTTCTCTTTCTCTATTGAAACTTTGTAGATTAATGAAAAGATTTTTTTTATTAATTTTTTAAAGATTTGTTTATTGTATGTATATAGGGACATTATTGCTCTTGTCAGACACACCAGAAGAGGGCATCAGATGTTATTACAGATGGTTGTGAGCCACCATGTGGTTGCTGGGAATTGAACTCAGGGCCCCTGGAAGAGCAGTCAGTGCTCTTAATGACTGAGCCATCTCTTCAGCCCAATTAAAAGTTTTCTAATTAAAAAAAAATATAAGCCTACTTTCTAGAATTAGACTTTATCCTAAACCCTTGGAGCTAAAGAGGAAGCAACTAGTTGGGCATAGTTTAGGGCTGGAGCTCTCTCCCACCCAAAGTCATTAAACAGTAAGGATATGTAAGCTGAAAGAGGCACTTCCCCTATACAATCAAGGCCCTCTCTGATTACTGCTTCTAAGAACGTGGCCTCCCTTTGTTCCTTCCACTCTGCATCCAATGTTGACAGTTATCTTTGGCCCTTCTTACAGCTCTACTTGCAGTATCTAATCAGTTAGCAGATTGGCTTTCCCTTCAAAGCTTCTCCCGTAATCACACTTCCTGGCTGTCCGCCCTAGTCAGGGCCCTTATGACCTCATCCATGTAGTTTAGAAGTACTTGACTAATTGCACACACATACCCTTCTCCCTCGGGCCACTCTGGTATAGCCTATGTGCTTCTGTGAGATGATATTCCTGAAAGTGTTTGCATGACATACAGCCTGTGTTCAAAGCTGGTGGATGGAGACACATCACCTGGTGCAGCAGGGCTTAGTCTTGACTCTGTGGATACACTACAGGGATAACTGAATTCCTCGGCACTAAATGAGCAAGTTTGAATGTGAGATTCATATGTGAGATTCTTTCTGGAAAGTTCCCATCAAATTCTTTGAAATGTTCTTAAAAGTATACAGGATGTAGTTCGTACTCCTTAGCCTCCTGGGTACGATCTTAGTTCCCCTGCCTGGCCCTGTTTCCTGCTTTTCTATTCAAAGAACCTTCTTCCCTGCTGCAGCTAATCTGTTGCCTCTCACAAGTCACACATTCTGTTTGCATCAGTTCTTTTTCCAGATTATTGTTTCACCTGGGATCTATGTTCTCATTCATGGTAGACAAAGTACCTGCCCTTCCTAGGACATGGTCCAAGTCCTATTTCTTCAGAGAATCAAAGTCTTTATGGACACTTTGATTAAACAGACCCATTCCTTAAAATTTTTTTTTTAGTTACATTCACCTGAAGAAAATACTAAATATGTGAAATAATTATGATTCACTAAATAAGGACAGTGGCACATATGATAGTAACAAAAAAACAATAGAAGATGCAAAGTTTAATGGCTGTAATGTTAAGATTTTCTAGGTGACAAGTAGCAAGAGGAATAGGATAGATGTTGTGCTTGACCAAGGGGAGCCAACAACCGTGTTTGAGTAAAGCGTGAACGATAGCCTTAGTTTGGAACAGTGAACCTAGAAGCTGTACCATGAATCAATCCAAGAAAAGTTCTGAGATCCGGAAAGCATCATGATGTCCCCCAATGATCATGAAATGGAGACTCCAAGGATTCAAATACTCTGTACACAGGAAAGTACCCATCCAAAGGCTCCGTTGAGCTAGAAAATAGAAAAAAATGAAATGAGAGAAGGGATGTTGGGGTGGAAGAGGTACAGATGTAGAAGACTTTAGGCCCCTAGACTAGAAAGCTTTGTAGGTTATGGGTAAGGCCATCGAGGGGAAGATACATAGATGTGTATATTTAAATATATTGAAAGTATGAAATATAGTACCATCAAAAGTTCCACCTAGGTGAAATTTGGGGACTTTAGATACAGAGTTGAGAGAAATTTACATAAAGACAGTGATAGAAAATGGGGCTGGGGGTGGGGGTTAAGACACACAGTATTTCTGTTCAGTTACCATCTCGATGTCCATGGCCTGAAAATATGTTCCTCTAGTTCCATTCTCTCTCTGAAATAGAAATGAATCTTCAGTTACTCACTAGGCCTCAGTATCTAACTGCACCCCGCAGTCAGCCCCCTTCCCAGAATTCCCTCTGCTACTGTGGCAACACCATCTTTTTTATCCTTTAGGTTTCTCTGACATTTTGTTTTCCCACTGTTCACCACTGTTCATCACAATTGCAGTGTGTCTAAATATTTTCTTTCTGTTCAACTGCCCATTCCTCGCCGTGTTCTTTTCTAGAACTTTCTAGAAGAGTTATAATATCTACTCATCATTCTCCCAACTTCTCACCTCCTTCCACCGTACTCATTCTACTACTTATAATTAAATGAAAAAAAAATCTATTTTTTGCCCAGCAAGGCTAGTTTACTACTACTCAATAGGCTACTTGATTCATATGGATTTTTATCATTGTTATTAGTCTTTGTAGTTTCAAAGTTAAAAGTATACATTTAAGAGAAAGAAGCTTACTTCACTGTTTTTATTTATCTCCTTATTCCTTTTCTTCCCCATTCAGTGCGGGAATTGGGAGAACCGGGTGTTTCATCGCTACATCCATTGGCTGTCAACAGTTGAAAGAAGAAGGAGTTGTAGACGCACTAAGTATTGTCTGCCAGCTCCGTGTAGACAGGTACGTGGACCGGGGATGGCAGCGTAGAGACCATGTGTCTGAGTAGAGCTGACTCAGACACATGGTCTCTTCACTCCACAACTTCACCTAATCAAGATCACTTTATAAACACGACAGCTCTATGATCCTAGATCTCCATACTAAAGAACATGCATTGTGTACTGGTTCCACCTGTTGTCTATCACGAACAATTATGCTACAAACACGGGGATGTACGTATTTATTTTAGACTCCATTTTCAATTCTTTGAAGTGTTACTAGATCCCATGTTAATCTTGCTTATAATTCCCAAGCAGGCAATATACAGTTTTCTACAAGAATTCCAGTTTTTTCCATATCCCAGCACTTTGCTTTCATTTTTTAAAAATGCAGCAGCCATCCAAAGTGTCTAAGGGGGATGATTACCCTTGCTATGATCAATGCCAAGCTTGAAAGCAACAAGAGGAGAAACTTCTTGCCCACAGCCGAGCATGCACGGTGAATGGAGGATTGGGGCAGTGATAGAGATCAAAAGCAAATGCCTCTTAAGAATGGCATGGGGGGAGGGCGAGCAGCAAGCCCTCATTGGTCACGGCAGTGCTCTGCCTCGAAGAAGTACAGGGCTCTCTCCTTTCATCCAAGTAATCAGATACCTAGGGTTGTTCCAGATATTCAACATGCAAATACAGCCTTAAACAATGAATGAGGCTTCTTGCTCTCCTCCTGAGAGTTTATAGAGAGAAAAAAAAGCAAAGACATAAGCAAGGTGTCGTGAGTCAGAAGTGAGCGCTAGGAAATGGCAGAACAAAGGAGGGTGGGACATGAGTCCCTTGGACTTCAGCCCCATGACCCAGTGTCCCCTAAAGGGAAACCTGTGCATTTATAGTCATCATTAAAGGTATTCTCGATGGTCAGGTGTTAGGATTCACAACTATAATCCCAGTACATTGGAGGATGAGGCAAGAAGATTGCTGAGAATGGGCTAGCCTGGACTAAATTAGTGATTACAAGGGCAGCCAGAATGGCATACCAAGACCCTATGTAAAAACTAACACACAGAGAGAGGAAAGAAAGAAAGAAAGAAAGAAAGAAAGAAAGAAAGAAAGAAAGAAAGAAAGA
>NW_021621071.1:6045630-6078487 GCF_004785775.1 Grammomys surdaster
AGAAAGAAAGAAAGAAAGAAAGAAAGAAAGAAAGAAAGAAAGAAAGACAGAGAGAGAAAGAAAGAGAGAGAGAAAAGAAAGGAAGAAAGGAAGGAAGAGTTGTTCCAGTTATCCAATAAATATTTTGAGCACCTACTAAGTGATATGTTCTGGAATTTCAATAAAGGAAACAAAGGACTATTTTGGAAATGCAATAGATGTGTGTGTGTGTGTATGTGTGTGTATCTCTGTGTGTGTGTGCATGTCTATGTGTGTGTGTGTATCTGTGTGTGTATGTGTGTATCTGTATGTGTGTGTGCGTGTGTATCTGTGCATTTACATGGCCCTTGGGATAGTGTGTGGCACACAGAAGCCCCAGTAGATGTCACTTGGTTATCAGCATCTGCTTCCCTTTACTGTCTCCCCTTCCTTTCCTGCCATTGTGGCAGTTCAGACCCTGGGCTCAAAATCTGAGTCGCCATCTTGTCTTTCATGGCTTCCAGTTGTGTGGTCTCAAGCGGCTTACTTGGCTTCTTTATTTTCTAACTTTCTCATCCGGAAAATGGAATTAATAATAGCATATACTTCTTGTTGTGATGGTAAAAACTATCAACGTGAAGACCCGGCACATGATAAGCATTTTGTCAAGTTTAAGTACAGCGACTATCAGGATGGGTAGTGAATATACTGGATGTGCACTTGTAAGTGACAGGATCCTAGATACACTCACTGGCTTGCAAGCTGCATTTAAGTGGGCTGGAGCCTATCATGTGGTTAACCTTCCACCTACATTTCCTAGCCTGACTTCGACCTCTCTGTTTCCTCATTTGCATATTCCAAGTGGCATTATCTATAAAACTATTTTCTTTTTGTACTACAAGCAATTCCAGTATCCCTACTCCTCAATTCTAATTGCCATCTTGGACTCAAAGGATCCTTTTGCTGGCACCAGTACAATCCATAGACATTGTAAGAGATCTAGGGCCTGTGAGCTATCTCAGTGGGTTAAGGCACTCTCAACCAAACCCAGGGACCTGAGTTCAATCCCCAGGACCCACATAGTGAAATAAAAACCTACTTCTTCCTACCTGTTGCCCTCTGATCTCTACACATGTGCCTTAGTATCCTCCCCAACAGGTATGCCTATGCAGAATAAATAAATGCAATTTAAAAACAAAAGTTTTTAAGAGGGTCTGATTAGTTCTCTTCAGATTTAGAGGCCTATTTTCATCTCTTGGGTCCTAACTCAGAGGTTAAGAAAGTGCCTGGTAATCCCAGAACTCTCGCCATGTTCTCTTGAATCTCTATGAGTTCATACATTTGTAAGTGAGCCCCAGTATAGGACCCTGTCTTAGTTAGGGTTTTACTGCTGTGAACAGATACCATGACCAAGGCAACTCTTATAAGGACAGCATCTAATTGGGGCTGGCTTACAGGCTCAGAGGTTCAGTCCATTATCATCAAGGTAGGAATATGGCAGCATCCAGGGAGGCATGGTGCAGGAGGAACTGAGAGTTCTACATCTTCATCTGAAGGCTACTAGTAGAATACTGGCTTCCAGGCAGCTAGGATGAGGGTCTTAAAACCCACGCCCACAATGACACACCTACTCCAACAAGGCCACACCTACTCCAACAAGGTCACACCCTCTCATAGTGCCAATCCCTGGGCCGTGCATATACAAACCATCACAGACCCCAAGTCCCTGAGGCCCTCAGACTTATAGCACATAGTCATAGAAAGTTACGTGCTTCTTTCCTGCTCTAGTTCCAGAATCGTGAACACAGGCTGAAGTGCATTATGGGAAACTGACTCTCCGCTAAGAGGGTGCCCAACAACACCTACCAGGCACCCTTTCAAACACCTGCTGAGGAAGACAACCCGGCCAGCTAGGCCACTCATTGTTTTGGCTCCTGTCACTTGTTGAGCTGACTCTCCCCCCAGCCCCCACCCCTCTCACTTTAGTGTCCCTTTCCCAGTCACATTCTGCTGCTGAATCGTTCTCTAGTTTTGAAAGGAATCACAGTATATATATATTTTTAAATCCTATCAAATGCCTCCTCTATCTGCTCCTTCCTTCCTAAAGTGAACAGCCAGAAATGTTGGCCTTGGCCTCCTGTCAGCACCGAGGTCTTCCCACGGGGGCTAGAACTTTTGATTCTTGCTAGACTCTTGAAAACCTATCCAAATTCCCTGCTGAAGTGAAGTTTGTCCTTGGATTTGAATCACTGCTGATACGCATGTTATAAATGTATCTAGCTGATCTCATAAGCCCCCTGAGTGGAAGCTCGTTCTTGGAGCCGCTCATTTGCATAGACACTCTCAGCCCGTCTCCAGTCTTTTCCCAGAAGCTGTAAACAGCGCAGCAGAAATCCTTCCTCCTCCTTTCAGCCCATCTTCCTCCTCTTCTCCTCCATCCCTCACCTCCCTCTAAGGGCTCAGCGTTTTCCCGATAGAGCTCACCTTTCGGATTCTACTTGCTAGCTGACTGCGGCTAATGGCCATACCTTAGACTCAAGTCTCTAAAAAGAAAGCTGAGCCAGGCGTGTTGACGCACATCCAACGGCTCAGAAGCTGAGGCAGGAGGATTCCCAGTTTGAGATTAGCCTGGATTTTTTTTTTCCATTGAGACCATGTCTCCAAAAAATGGAGAGGGGAAAAAGACAAAGAAAGAAAGAGACGGAGAGAGGAAGGGAGGGAGAGAGGGAGGGAAATTGGGAGAAAGGAGGGAGGGAAGGAGACAGGGAAGGAGACAGGGAGGGAGGACAGGACTGAAGAGAAAAGAGAAGGGGAAGGGAGGGACAGAGGAAGGGGGGCCAAAAGAAAGAAAGGTAGGACAAAAGAAAGTGAGAGAATTAAAGTCTTTAAAAAATACAAACGTCATTTCTGTTCCCTTACACTGTATCTTCCTTTAGTATGTCTTCAGCCCCTGTCTTCCCTTCGTGATCTCCCTGGCCATCTTAGCCACCTACTCAGGGTCTCTCAGACCTTCCAGAATGTGTTACTCAGCAGGCAGACATTGATCTCATTGAGATATCTCCACCAAGGTCTTCAAAGCACATGATTTGTCTAACTCACAAAATAAACTCAGAAGCGGCGGGTGGCAGAGCATGCCCCTTCAGCTCTTCTCTTCTTTCCTTTTTCCTTTTCTTTTTTTTTTCAAGAAAAAAATGCCATGAAGCCAGGCATAGTACACCTGCCTGTAACCCCCGCACGTGGAAGGTCGTGTCAGGAGTGGCTGAAGCTCCAAGTCACCCTCCCCTGAACACTGAATTTGAGGACAGACTGGACTGCAGAAAGACCTCATCTCATAAAGAGGAAGGAAGGAAGGAAGGAAGGAAGGAAGGAAGGAAGGAAGGAAGGAAGGAAGGAAGGAGACGGGGAAGGAGAGGAGGGAGGGGAAAGGAAGGAAAGAAGGAAGGAAGAAAGAAAAGAAAAAAGGAAAGGAAAGAAAAACAAAAAACAGCCAGTAACTTGTTCAAAATCATATGGCTTAGTAAGTGGAAAATGGATTCATTAGAAATTCAAAACTAATAATTTCTAACTCAAACACATAAATGACTAGACATTAACAGGATTTTGCAATGCTCACTGTAAAACTTCCTGACTAAACCATGCCACGCGGAAGGTGCTTTGATAAAAAGGTATACAGTGGTGATAGAGTCTGCACCATTTTAGTGTGAACGAATGACAGCTGTTTCATAAACACAGGCAGTGATGTGAGCTTGATCCCAGCAGCTCAGGGAAGCTGCCAGGTTCCAGGGTATCTCTCTATGAAGGACATCAGAAATGCCTGTGTGGACTGAATATATGAAACACTGTTATTAGCCAGGCATGGGTTATAACCCCAGCACTTAGGGATGGAAGCCGAAAGTTCAGTGTCATCCTTAGCCACATTCTGAGTTTGGATTCCAGGACATGAGACCTATGTCTAGTAAAAAATAAAATGCAATTTAAAACTGCTATTAGCAAGTCAGTCTTTTCCTAACAGAATCACGAATCCAGGCTTGGGAGGTGAGGGTAACATTTTCTATCCCCTTCCCCTATGAACGCTGGTCCACCTCTTCACCCTATGAATACATTGAGAACTTGCTTTTTTACTAACAGACACAGAGGAAAGGAGTCAAGATGGCAGACATAGCTTGGCATGGCCCTGCAGGCTCTGGGACACTGACAGGAATCGGGAAAAGCCTAGCCTAGGATGCCTCCAATGACAGTATCAGCAAGGTCAGGAGAAAATGGGAATCTGTTTGTATAAAAATCTAAGATATTGATAGATGGTGAGATTTACCCCACTATAAGATCCCTTTCACCACAAAGGGGAGCTTTATTCAAGCCCACGCATAGAAAATGTTTCAAATGAGCATCAACGTGGAATGATTTCAGGGAAAGGGAAGACAGTCCTTGGATTATGAAATACTGTTTGTATGAGATAATACTCAAGATCCGAAGGCTTTTCTGGAACTCTTACAGTGCGTGCTTGTGTGCTTGCCTGTGTGCATGCATGCATGCATGTGTGCCTGCCTGCATACACGCTTACATACATTTTACTGGAGATTAAAACCCAAGGACTCAGGTTTGCTAGGCAAGCATTCTACCACTGAGCTGTATCTCCTTGGTTTTTTATTGCTGAGAACATAGTTTAATTTCATTGCCCAAACTGACCTTGAACTCACTGTAGCCCAGTCAGGCCTTGAAATTCCTGGGATTCCAGGTCTGCACCACCAGATGCAGCTTCTTAGCAATGGCCTCTGCCCACTGGCGCTGCAAGTCTGTGCACAGGGCATCTTCTAATCCCCTCATGCTGGGCCTCGTGGCTCACACCTGTAATCACAGCACTTGGGATACCAGAGCAAGAGGATGACAGTGAGTTCAAGGCCACGCTGAACCACACAGCGAGTTTGAGGCCAGCACGGGCTATAGAGTGAAACTCCATCTTTGTCTTAAAAAAAAAAAAGCAAATAATCTACTCATAGCTCACAGCCGCTTCCTGAGAGAAGCCAAGGATGGCTAAGAGCTGAGGAAAAACAAGACAGTGACTTGGATATGGGACTTATCTCATGGCTGATGAGTGATGAGTTTGAGCACTGGGAAGAATCAGAAATCCTGGTGGGAAAAAAAAATATTACGAAACGTGGTGGTTCTTCCAAAGTCAGGCAAGAGTAGGTCCTCCGTACTGAAATCTCAAATCTACGTGTTAGCAATAAAATCGTGTGTTCTGATTTCGGGCCGAGTGTGTTAGGCTGAATGGGTGTTCCCAGTTCAAACCAGCGACACCGTTTTCCAGTGGACTCTGGCAAGGCTCTGTTATTACTGGCTTTCAGGCGGCTTCTATAAATAGATGCCACAGTTCTGGTGGCAGATTCATAAGTCTGTGGTTCTGCTTTTAATAATACTCTTGAGCATATTTGCAGCTAAAATAGGCTATCTTCTTCTCTCTCTCTCTCTTTTTTTTTTTTTTTTGTAAGTAGTTCAAATTCAGCGCAAGGCACCCACGAGTGTTTTATTTAGAAGCGTATCAATGGATCGTCAGCTCTTAGGGTTCAGGCTTTTATCAAGAGACAAAGAGGATGCTGTGGTCACTGGGGCTGAGGGCAGTCTGGTGGGAAAGTGTACAGGCAACCATGTGACATGTACAGTCAGGCATCTCAAGACCATACATCAAGAAGATGCTCTAAGCAGATGCTACCTCTGCCGCAGACTCTCTGTGAGCTCTCCCCTTCTCTAGCTCTCTCAGCCTATTCGAATAAACGTGGAACAGAGCCTGTTGCCCAACCCCTTCTGGTAGAAAAACCCCATCCTAGGAGTAAACTATTGCATAGGCCTCCACCTTTCATTCTGAATCGTTTGTAAATTAGATTTCACCCTCTGACTTGCAGTGACACCCACGTGCATTTGAAAGTCTGGCATGGGTACAATATTCACCTGGTGTCCTGACGCTGATGGGAACTCACGTGAGCTTGAGGACCCCTCTGCTAAGATGCCCTTGCCCTGAGGTGCAGTGTCTGACTGGGGAGCGGCCGCATGTGTTCTAACATCCCTCTTAGCTGTTGTTTTACTGGAGTCTTGGTTCTATGAACAATGATGACGTGTGGTAATAATATTCATCACATTTACCTGCTTCCTACTAGGAAAAGGATGCTGTGCAAATATCTGGCCTCAGAAATAGTAACCGCGGGATTCATTCTTAAAGGGGAATCCAAGACAAAAAGGATAAACCCCATTTCCCCGGTCACATCACATACTAAATGTGTGTGTGTGTGTGTGTGTGTGTGTGTGTGTGTGTCTGTGTGTCTGTGTGTATATGTGTGTGTATGTGTGTATGTGTTGTATGTGTGTATGAGTGTGTATGTGTATATGTATGTATTCTTGTGTGTGTGTGCATATATGTGTGTGTGTGTCTGTGTGTCTGTGTGTATATGTGTGTGTATGTGTGTATGTGTTGTATGTGTGTATGAGTGTATATATGTATATGTATGTATTCTTATGTGTGTGTGCATATATATGTGTGTGTGTGTGTGTAATTAGCACTAGGTTCTGAATATAGAGGCTCATAAATTATATCCCCAGATCTCTTTTTGCTTTTTATTTTGAAGCACAGTTCTACCAAGTTGCCCAGGATAGCATTGAACTCACTCTGTGGCCAAGACAAACCCTCCAACTTGAGATCCTCCTGTATCAGCCACTCAAGTAGCTGGCAGTCGAGTTCTATACTGACAGACATACTTGATTTCTTACTAACGCTCTAAACTAAATTTTACTCAAATTTCTAAACAGTTAGATTTGAGATGTTTGTGTGTAGCAAAGGCTGCTGTTTTCTGGAGCGGAAGCCTTCAGTAAGTTAAGCACAAAGTTGTAAGTTGCTATAGTCACTTATTCTTACTGATCCTGAGCCACTTGCTGTAGAAGCCGGAACAGGAAGCCATCTGTCTACCGCTGGGTTTTTGAGAGTTGCTGAAGTCCGTAGCTGGCTCAGTGTGCTCTTACCTTGGGGGCATTCTGGTGGAATGACATCCAATGGTGTAGCATGTCATTGTTTAAATGTCTTCATCGATCACTTCAGTTTGATAAGTGCTTTTCTTTTAACTTGCCCATCTTAGAGAAGGAATATGTGTGCCATCAATGTCCTGTTCCAATGCATGTCCTCAAATATTCCCTGTCAGCAAAATCTAGCTAAAATAATTTTCAGGTCTAAAGTTTCTACTCCTTCTTGTAAAGTTATCAAGCATAGCCTGACCCCTATCACATTTCTATATTCCCAACTAACTGTGATGCTATACCTGGCAAATGAATTTCAAAGACCTTATTGCAGGGAGGGGATCAGGAATTCTAAATTTTGGGTTGCTTATTCCCAGGACATCGAGAGATAGAAGTTGGTGAGTGTTTTCCTGACATTCTGGGTTTTTGAGAGCCTAATAAGAGGCCTTCTTTGTAAAACAGGTTTCACAATGGCATCTTCCAAGGATTGCCAGGGCAACCTCTTTCTTCATTCTGGCTAAGAGATAACTGGACTTTAGCCTACTGACTCAGTGGTGGGAGGGATAGCTTTGAGGGAGAAAAAATGATCTTGAAAGCAATGCTCAATCAGGTTCTGGGGATACAGCTTGACTGGAAGAAATCTTGCCTAGCATGCCCCAAGACCCCAGCACAGCCCTCAGCACCTCAGAAACCAGGAATAGTAGTTCATGTTTAAAATCCCAGCACTTGGGAGGGAGAGTCAAGGAGATCAGAAGTTCAGGGTCATGTTCAGCTACAAAGAGAGTTCAAATCCAACCTGGTATATGTGAGACCCACATAAAAAAATATTAGAGTTATACTTGAATTGTCACTTGATCTGTGCTGGCTTTTATTCCTGACAAATACTTCAGGCATACAGCCTACTATTTCAGAGAAAGTATCTATGTTCAAAAAAACCCGTTTGAATGGCTGGGCTCAGTACTGTAACTAATTATTGGAGTTCAATAATCAGAACCTATCTTTTAAAAACATTACATGTGACAGTGTGAGCTTGCAATCCCAGGACTAGAAAGTCAGAGACATGTAGATTTCTGAGGCTCACTGGTCTAGCCTACTTTGAAAGTACAGGCCAACGAGAGGCCCTGTTTTTGTTTGTTTTTTAAAGTGGATAGTATCTAAAGAATGATATTTGAGGTTATCCTCTGACTTCTGTGTGTATGCATGCACGTGTGTACATGAACACACACCACAACACCCACAAAGTATCTGTCCAAAATCAAGGATGCTTATGTGTTAGGTCTCCCTTGCCTTTGTTTTTCTTTTGTTCTTGTTTTGCTTTTGAGACAGGGTCTCTCTCTCTCTCTACCATGTAGCTCTGTCTTTCCCAGAACCTCCTCTGTAGACCAAGCTGGCCTCGATCTCACAGAGATCCACCTGCCTCTTCATCCCCAGTGTTGGGATTAAAGGCATTCTCACCACCCCGGCTTTGTTTTGTTGTTTTGAAACAGTGTCTCATGTGGCCCAGTCTGGCCTCAAGATCCCGATCGCCCTGCCCCCACCTCCCATATACCGGGATTACAAACTCACACCACCACACCCGTCCAAATTCTTCTCCTTTCTTGACATGACATCTGCTAAAGCTCTGGAAAGATTTGGTGCAGTGCCTGGCACACCCCACAGCTGGCATTGCCCCGAGAGGGAAGACTCAGCCTCTCTTGACTCACGCCAAAGCCATCGGGGGCTTTGACCCAGGAGGCTCGTTATTTTCTACACCTTTTGTTCTAAATTTACTGTACCAAACTTTACCAAAAGAATTCCAGGTTTGAAAATAATAAAAAAAAGCAAAAAGGATCGAGAGTTCCATTGTTAGCCCAGAAGTGAGTCACTCCTGTAGAATTCCCTCTGTCTACTGATTAGACCGGATACTGGCTGGGCGGTGCAGCAGGAAAGGCTGTAGCTGTGTGTGTGTGTGTGTGTGTGTGTGTGTGTGTGTGTGTGTGTAGTCACAAAAGGTCACAAAGCTCTCCCCTGGGTATCTCTGAGGCATGAAGAGTTTTTGTCTTGTCTTTTTTATTTCCCAAAATACTGTCTCACTTGCAAAGCATTGCAAAGCATGGGCAAGGGGGGTCCTACATTTCCCCTCCCCCCTTTTAGTTTGCATCTACCCTCAGCTGACACAGTTATGTGCTTCCCTACACGGGAAGGAGCTGACACTGATTTCTGGGTTTGGCAGAGCCAGTGAGATTCGTGAGGGAATGTCTAGAAGGATAGCATATCTGAATCCTTTCTGGTCTGGTTAACAGTCTTCCTATTCTATGACCACAAGGAAAGCATATCCCACAGCACCTTTACAATAAATGTAGCTACTTTGTTTCCAGAGCATGGGTTGTGACATAAACAAGATAAACAAATAATCTAGTATCCAAACCCCAGCCTTCCAAGAGGGTATAGCCAGAACCTCACCAGGGCTTGGGAGTGAACCATGGCAATCCCAAGCAACCACGATGAATGATGAACCCAGGTATAGTGTCAAGTGAATACTGATTCAAAGAACAAAGACAGGCAGCAGTTATTTTGTACTTAGGCACCAGCAACCACTGTGATAAGCATTTGTGAATTATTAATCTCTGCAAGCCCTGAAACCTTATTAGATACCACATTCACTTGCCGGGCCAGTGCTTTGCTTTTTCAGATCCTTTGTGGGTGTGAGCAATGGAAAAATCTCTCGAAGACAGAATCTTCCACAGATCACCAATGAGAAAAGCCACGAAAAGCACAGTCACACTCGTGACAGGTGGTACTGACAGGTTCTCTTGATCCCTGGCGCCTCCTCCTCCCTGATAACACTGGGAGCTAGAGACTCCTGGGGTTTCTGTGATTGTCCTGCAGCTAGACAGTCATGTGCTCTGGCACATTTAATACCAATAATGACATCTGTCATTCATATTATTTTATAAGTGAGAAAAGCCAGGTGGTAGGGGAGGAGATAAGTGACCCACCTAAAGTCAGAGCTCTCCTGTAATCTCAGCACTTGGGAGGTTGAGGCAGGAGGATTGCAGGAGTTTGAGCCAAGCCTAGGCTATTTAGTAAGACTCAGCAATGAAAACATGAATTGATTGAGTCACGAAGCTAGTAGGTCTAAAAGTGAGAACTTATTCCTGAAATCTGCCAGGCTCGAAGCCCACTGTTTCCCGTTGTACCAGCTCCTTCCTCTATAACTCGGTCTCATTGTGTAGAAGTATATCTGCGTCATTTGCATCCAGACTTGACCAACCTGGACCAACTTGTCCTTGGCCAATCTTGTCCTTAGTCCTCGAAGCCTACAGAGAATTCACCCTATTTGACCAAAGGATACTAATCATAAGGCATTTCCATGTGCTTAGCCTTACCCTAAGCCTTTTAGATGGAGTATCTTACCTGCTCCTCACAGCAGGGCTAAGTAGGTCCAACTGTGGTGCAGCCCCAGTATTTTTTGCATATGAAAACACTAAGCTCAAAAAAAAACGATGTAAAAAGATAAACCACCCAATAAGTAATGGAGACAGGATTTCTTTTGACGACAGTATGTACTGCGTTTGCTCTTGCTTTGTCTTGGCCTCTTACCGTACTTCAGTCGCCTGGGTCATGGCTTTCCAGACCTTTCCAAACACACAACCACTGGCAGAGGTAAGAAGCTCTTACCATTTTCAATTTGCTTGTCTTTTCTTTTTGCTTTTTAAGAGAGTCACCTGTATTGTGGTTGGCCTTGATCCTTCCCCTCGACCCACCTGTGGGCCTGGATGACTTGACTTTTTTGATTAATACCTACTTAATAGTAGACACAAATTATGACTTAACCTATGGTACTTCGTAAACCCTGAATTTGTGCCTGAAGAGAATTCTTCAGTTCTGTAGTGGACTTGGTTAAGCAGCAGCGTTCTGCTCCACCCTTCTCTCTGACGGATGACAGTTTGGGAGTCAATACAGCCTCATTTTCTAAGGCTGGGAACCACTGTAGAAATCTTTTGAAACTTAAACTCTGGTTGACTTTAAGCTATGACCTACTGGAGGTAATGGATTCTCTAGTGTCTTCTCTTTAAAGGGCAATCGGATGATGCCTTTTGAAGTTTTGCTTGGTTTTGTTTGATGATGGCTGTTTTCAAAGTAATAAATAGGAGGGGTCCTGGCCCTTGCCTTCTAGAACCAGTTCACATTGGGAACTGGCTGTTTCAGCAAACCCATGGAGCCCGGTCTGATTGAACAGGTGCCTAGCATCAATTGTTGATAAACTTGCCTGCGGGGGTGGAGGGTGGGAGTGAGGGTGGGGGTGGGGTTGGGGGTGGGGAGGGGAGGGTAGATTATCATGAAACTCTCTTGAAGATCTACACTCTGTACAGCTACACTCACTTATTCCACAGACATCGTTTGTATACTATACTAGCTTCCTGGGTTTGTTCTGTGTTTTGTTTCATATTACCAGCTTACAAAAGAAAATTGTATTTTCCCTAGAATAAACCCTGAAGGGTAACCGTAGCTCTTAAGTTCTGACAAAGGTCAATGGAATCTCCTATCTACCAATATTTTCTGTGAAGTAACTATTAAATATTTCCTAAGACGATTGCGATGAGTTCTTAAATCTGAACCAACATCTAAGGAACGCATCCTGGGAAACATTTCTTTTAGCCCACGGTTTATTTATTTTTACACAATATAGAAATGCCATAGCCTGGATTATTTACTTGATAGGTTATGTATTTGACCTAGGACTAGTTAAATGGCTATTTGGTGTAGACACTGAGCGATTTTCACTGTAGCAAGTTTGAAAACTAACAACATGCCAGACCTTAAAAACCTATAACACACTCACACACACAAATACACACACACACACACACACACACACACACACATATATATATATATATATATATATATATATATTAATAAATGATATAGGTAAGATGTAAGACTCGCTTGCTGAGAATCTAGAAGGTTCAGTCCTGGGAGTGAGATATGGAGGATTCATTTATTGAATATTATAAATAGTGACTCAGTACACAAGAACATTGTGTTCAGACAAAGAATTAACAAATTGAAATTAACAGGAACAAATGAAAGTTCCTGCGTGTAATTTCAAATTTTCAGTAGCTTGAATACAGGATGGAGGAAAAAAAAACTAATTTTCAATTCAAATACAATCCTGCTGACTTTTAATTAACCTAAGGGTTCCTAAGATGCTTGCTGAGGACGTGCAGGTGGGCCCTGTGGCCTCACCTCCTGACATACCTGCAGATGTAACCTTGATGCCCTACATAGCTAAGGGAGCCAGTATGCTTGCTGGCAAGATGCCCTCGGGGACAGATACCACACTGTAGGAAGGTCCTATTTCATAAAATAGCACACAGAAGTAGGAGACTATTGGTGAGTGACAGGGAAACCAGGCTTCACAGAGGTGTTGAGTAACCACAGGATGTTTAGTCTAGAGAAGAAAGATTATGGGGACTTTGATGGTTGTTTTCATCATTTCAAGAACTATTGTGTGACTACAAGGGGAATCTTGAGACCTACTGGGGCTATTCCAGTTGGCCAATAGGGTGAGAATATTAGAAAGAGATTTGTTTTGATGTCTTCAGAAGCCTTCTCTAAAGGTATCTCTGCCCATGAGCATTCCAGAAGCTGGCTGACCCAGGCTAGAGAGAAACAAGTTTTTGCCAATAATTCCAGCGAATGATCTTTGAGAACTCCTCAGATGCTACTCCTTTTGTTCTTATTCTCCAAAAGAAATGGGAGATAACAATACTTTCCCTGGGTCTCCCTAAAAGCTTTCAAATCCACAAGAATGTTGCCAGAAGGTACTGTGTGTCCCCACCCTTCCCCCCCCCCCAATGGCCACTGCACCGACCTTGCCTTAGTTAACTGAGTCTGCAACAGTCAACGGAACTTGGTCACAGTGACTTTGTTCCCTGTCATGGTCACATACTGCTGAGCCACTTCTGGTGAAATGGTTACTAAGACGTCAACTATGATTCCTGCGGCCCACCCACTGGATATACAAATGCCAGTGCTGAGCAGGACAGTCAGGAGAGGGGCTCTCTTGGCTCAAGGTGAGGTAAATGGTAAGAGGATGTTCCGAGAGCAGTCAGTGCCCACGAGAGGCAGTGCACACAGAGGTCCCACTTACAGCCCACAGCTTGACGTAGGAGTATCCATTCTCTGCAGGAATGTCAAAGGAAGGGAGGTGCCTCTCCGTGCCCTACAGCTGCCCTGGTATTTACCGTGGCTGCAGCTCCCAGGCTTTGCAGTCTAGACCGAGCATCTCCTCAACACCTGCTTTGGTTTTTTTTTTTTTTTCTTAAAACTTTCCCAGACGTCATCACACAACTAGGAAAAGAGCTCGGCTCCTTAGTTGCCATTTCTGGTGTCACGTTCTGACCAGCCCAGTGTTTGGAAAACAAAATGTACAGTTCCCATTGGAAAGACTGTGGTAATATTTCTTCACAGAACTTGCTACCTCAGGAAACCGAAGTTAACCTCTTTGTTTCTTGATGAATACATGGTTTTGGCACCGTGTCAAACCTGTCTGAGGAGTCACCGTTGAGCTCAGAGGATGTAACCTTGTTGCTTTAGTTGTGTGGCAGGCTAAGGAAGCCTATAGACAAGGCTAGTTTCAGTTATCCTTAACCAGAAGTCATGTGACAGCATCCGAGACACATCACACTTTTAAGTTGGAAGCGCCTCCATGGTCTGAAAACTATTTTGAATAGTACCAACCACTATTGGGGGGGAAAAAAAAACAACTAGATAAAATAAAGATTGAAACTAAAATAGGATTCACTGTGTGACCGAACAGTTTAGAGGAGAGATTAGAAGAACTCAGATCACTGCTATCATGCTACTCTTCTTCCGTGAGATAAAACATTGATTAGCTTTGATAGCAGGGTCTGACAATTTTGTCAAGCTGAAAGAACCATCACCCTAGGAGGAAATGCAATTGAAGTATTGTATATATGAAGGTAGGATGAAGAGCAATTTCCACCCCGGGCAGCTGCCCCCACTGATCTGTGTCACAGGGGATGCTGGACAGCCATCGGTGATGACAATGACCCCCAACAAAGAAGAAAAGCAGGAGGCAATTTCCAGCTTCCAGCCAGCTGACGAACCCGCCCACCATTGTGTTGAGATGCCCAGCACATCCAAAGGCTGGTTGATGCCCAAATAACCTTAAACAACCCACTTTACTTAGACTCGTAGGAAGAGAGAGAGAACGCAGCTCAGCTGTGTTTTCTTAACCTGCTTCCATCATGTTTAACCCAAGTGGCTAATGCATTTGAACAGGATGGATAAGGCTCCAGGGAACAAGTACTACCACTCCAGCTGCTCCGAGTTGACCTAATGCTCCTAACTGTAGCGTAGCCATCATCTCGCTTGAACAGGGCAGAGAATGAAACCAAATGCCTTTAAGGAATTTGTGTAAGTCACACAGTTAAAAATGAGCACAAGAAGTATTTGAGCTGGGTGGTCTGACCCTTGCCAGAGACCAGGTTCTCATCCATAAGGTTCTATCACTGCTCTGCTAAGAGTACGTAGGTAAAAAGCACTTCCGGGAGGCAGGAGGATCAAGGTTCAAGGTCATCCTCTGCCACTGTGAGTTCAATACTGGCCTAAACTATATGAGATCCTGTCTCAAAACACTAAATAATCAGGTGCCTAGAGTACATGGCATTATATTGAGCCATATATGTGTGTGTATGTATACATATACATCTATACATACATATATACACAAATACATGTATACACATATACATACATATATGACTATATATATGTATGTGTGTGTATATATATATATAGATAGATAGAGAGAGAGAGAGAGAGAGAGAGAGTCAAGTGTTGATTTTTGGAGCGATGTTCTGGAAAATGTATTATTAGGCAGCTTTGTTGTTGTATGAACATTATATAGTCTATATGTAAAAGCCTGGAGAGCACGACCTACCACACAACTAAATGACCACTATATGTAAGCACTTCCTGCTTCTCCCAAAGCCACCAGGAGCCAATGGAACAATGGAAGCACAAGGGAAGATGGCGCCGTCAAGAGGTACAATAGCTATGAGGTGCCTGCAGTAACTGCTGGCCTAACACGGCATACAGTTGTCCAGTCAACCCTTAACACTGAAGTAGGAGTACATGCTAAGTCACACTAAGAAGCATAGCGAATACCAATGCTATCAACAAAGTTAGCATGATCCTGCCTAGGAAATGTACAGTCATCACAGCTGTCAGCAGGTAGGCGTGTTCACACCAGCGTCATGTTATCACTAACCTATGCGTGATGCACCATGTTGTGACATTGGTGCACAGCATGGGACTGCACTGACATGTTAACTTTGCCAGCCAGTTTGGTAAGAAGAGTTTCGAAAAAAAAAAAATCATTAGATCAGCTATTCTGCCTGTCTGGCATAAGACTCTCGTTCTAGCGTTATGTTTAGGTTAGAGTATTATAAGGTATCAGCAAAACTGAGTGATTTTATGATCTCTTCCATGCAGGGGTGGTATGGTCCAAACCAGCGAGCAGTATGAATTCGTGCACCACGCTCTGTGCCTGTTCGAGAGCAGACTTTCGCCCGAAACTGTCCAGTGACAACGATTCACCGGAGCGTCAATCTCTCACGGGTGATTCATCCAATTACCCACTGAAAGCTCCCGCACGCACGGAGCTCCCTGCAATGGATGCCGAGGCTCTAAAGCCAGCCTGAGGCACGGGTTGTGGAAGATACGGCAGCATGAAAAGATTGCCAACCTTTGTGAATAGGACTGCGTTCACGGCATCCCCCTCCCCCACCCCGGTTACTCTGAAGGTCCTGTGCTGATAGAAGTATGACAGTCTTCACGCAGCCCGAGGAGGACTTTGTTTTGTCTGTGTCGACTCTCCACCGCACAGAATCTACGTGTGTGATATTCAGAGACTGTCCTCTTGAGGACCGGAGGAGAGGCTGAAGATGCCATTACCCCGTGTTTAGATGCTTTAATATTCATAAAGCCTGTCTGGCGCACTGGACTGTCAGCTGTTCACCTGTTCCTGTTTTAAGTGGCTATTACCTATCTCAGTTACCAGAATCTTGCTACTCAAGTTGCGAGTGATCAACAATGGATTTTTAACCAAGACGTTTTTTTTTTTGTTTTTGAAAAAAAAAAATCAAATGCAGTGACTATTTTATATGGACATGTGTCTGATTATATCTATGAAGTGTGTATTTATAGTATCTCCTATGGATCAATTACAGAGCACAATGATTGTCATTGGATATATATATGTATATTATATGTATATGTACACATATATATCCTATTATTAGATATAGAAGTGGCTCCTGTTCCACAACACCTACTACTGTATTTCTACATTGTGATTTGTTTGACTTTAAAAGGGGATAAACAAATTTATAGTAACTATAAAGTATCAATAATTTTAAATACTCGTCTCTCTTTTACTAAGAAGGGATTTTTGAATACAGTGTCTACCTGGTATCTCTCTCCCAATAAGAAGCAGGTGCCTTTGGGGGTGCTCCAACTTGTTTCATCCCCAAAAGTTTTTCTAAGGGCACTAGTCATGCACGACCTTACATTTCTAAAAGAGTTCCTTCCTCAAGAGACAAATGAAGGCAAAAAAAAAAAAAAATCACACTCAGAAAACATAAGATGTTCTACTCAGATATGAATTTTCAATGCAGCTAAGTTGACTTTCTTTCGTACTCCCAATAAATGACTCTTAACAGTAAACACTGGGTGAAGCGTATTCTTTACTTACTCCCGGTAAACTGAAGTAGGTAGTATGACGGATTTAATTTTAGTCTTTTTCCTCCTGGAGGGAGATGACTCTCTCCAATTGTGATCCTGTAATCACTTGAGAGATAACCATCTCGGAGGGCGGTCATTATGTGGTTTTCCTTATAGACGCCAGCATCTCATTATACAAACAGTACATGTTTATGTCTTTATATCACTTGTCACAGATCCCATCAATTACATGGCTTACGTAGATAGGGCAGAATCGTATCACCTGAAAAGAAGCCCTGATGCAGGAAGACTCAATTATCTAACAGTAGGATTCCCTTTCTCCATCTTGAGGTTAAGACATAATCGTGTGCCAAAGGGATGGCAGGGGAAGACTTTCTGGGGTTTACTCTGGCTCCTGGAGGCTGGCTCTCCATTTTAAAAAAGAGATGCTCATAATCCCTCCTTTCTAAGGAAACAGACAAAAGGACACTGGTGTAAAACGTCCCCCAAACAATTCAATTGGAGGAAGTGTGTCACTGACTTTTCCCCTCTCCGTGAAGCACGTTTCCTTCCTACTCTTTGCTTCTCTTATCTGGGAGAATTTTTTTTTCCCCCAAAGCGAAGCATGAACCATCGTTAAGTGGAAAATGGAGACTGAATTTTACACGACGGTTCTAACCTGCTTGATCCTCGGGAGCTTGGGTGAGTGGGTCTCCCTCAGTTTTCCTGGGACATCTCTCTCAGAGTTAGCCAAGGAGGCTGGTAGCCTTTGGGAAAGTATCTGAAAGAAGTCAGAGTAGGAACCAGGTCTCCATGGCAGGAGCGCCAAAGCCGATGAGAAGAGGTCTGGGGGGTGTGGATGAAAGGAGACAGCTCTGGCCACACTAGAGATGTCTCTCTAGAAGAAAATAAGTGTTTACCGAGTGCCTGGGGCAGCTCAACTCCTGAAAGGATGGGTCTCAGAGTGAGGAACCCTGAGCAGACATCTTTTATTATTTACACATAACAGCCTATGTAAGCACTCTGTTTCTTGTTGTAATCAAGTTATAGCTTAACTTTCATTTGAAGAAAAATATATACATAAGGAACATGATTAAAGGGAGCAGGGAGATGTGTTTTGTTTGGAAGCTGTCATTTGGAAGGATTCAATATTTCCAAGGGAAAGCTGGGTTTCTTAGATTAAAAGCTAATTGAAAGTGATTATCTGAGCCTGAATATTTTACTTTTTATCGTGAATGTTTAAAAGCTGGGCATTTAGTCTTTAAGGAGTAGTGATATCTTTTTTTTAAATGTGTTAGTATTTGGTGGAAAACTATAGATATTGTCACAAAATTGATGCTTCTCTGCAGGACTACAGAAACTTAGCCTCTGGTAATCAGGAACTTAGCCTCTGGTAATCAGGAACTTAGCCTCTGGTAATCAGGAACTTAGTCTCTGGTAATCAGGAACTTAGCCTCTGGTAATCAATATTTTCCTTGTCTGCTACCAGCCACAAGTTTGTGGTAGGAAAGGTGGGAAACCCCCTCATAATTTTTTTAATCTTTTAATAAATGTGTCCAATTTTTAAAAGTGTTTACTTAAACTATGCAACTCGTAAACAAATATTTACTTCCTCTGTGAGCTGTGACTGAGAGGGACATATACCTCTCTTCTACATAATGGAACAGGGGTAAATATGAGGAGAACCAAATGGCTAAAGGGGACCAAGCTTTATATTGAATTGACTTTGATGACTTTGATAAGGCACACATACTCTCTGTATTTGTTTTCCTCATCCAGTGAAAAGCCATAATCTTTGGGTGACTTTGTTTCTTTTCCAAGATTCCTTTCATTTTTTACAATAGGGAATATGTTCCTACTAGAGTGTGCAAAGCTTTCACAGAGGCGTGCTACATATGAGGTCTTGACATTTTCCATTGTCAGCCTGAAGATAGCCTATTGTTTCTGGGTTTTGATTGTTTTTGTGGATGGGTTGATTGGTCGGTTTGGGAGAGTGGTTTTGGTTGGCTGGTTGCTTGCTTGATGGGTTGAGTTTGGGGGATGTTTTGGGTTGTTTTGGGGGTGAGGGTATTTGCTTATCTGTTTGCCTTGGGGTTTTAAGTCACGTGAGCTAGATCTGAGACTATTCACTTGCAATGCTAGAAGTGTCAAAGTGTACATTAACCTGGTGTTTTTAATTTGGCTGATACATGGGCAGGTAGTTTTGCGATTTCACGGCCCTTACATTGTACTTCATAAGTCTTTCATCTTCCAGAGGGCTTCCAGATAGTCCACGTGCGCAAACAGCAGTGCCTCTCCATCAATCAGAAGGTGATGATGGGCCCGTGCAATGCTACCAGCCGCAACCAGCAGTGGCTGTCAATTGAGAATGGGAAGTTCCTTCACATTAAATCTGGATTGTGCCTGGGCATCTCCAACTCTTCAAGAGGCCCTTTCCAACCAGCAGTTACCACTCCCTGTGCCCAGGCACCCCGATGGACCTGCCATGCTCAAGAAGGCTTCCTTGAGGTGGAAAATACCTTGTTCTTTCTCAAGAAACAAAACCGTAAGGTAGTGGTCAGGAAGAGAAATAATTACCTCGATAGCTGGATGAAATTAGATATCAACAAGGAGGGGAGATTGGCCAATGAAAGCCTCTGTCAGAAGCAAGGTGAGTGGATTCTTTCAGAAGCAGTTCTGGAAGTCAGTCTGCTAACTGTCTCGTCTTCTCGAAGCCCAGGGAGAGCCATGGGATCCAATCTATCTCCTCTGGGAGATACATGCGTATACTAACAGAAACACATCAAGTGGTACCCAACCGTGGAAAATTTCATTATTCTCATCAAAGTCAGCAACTTCTCTGCCTTTGTCATTAACCTTCCCTTCTTTGCCAGTATTTACTCAAATTTCAAAACATGTGTATGTGTATATGTGTATATATGTGTGGATGTGTGTATATGTCTATGTGTATGTATATATGTGTATGTGTATATATGTGTGGATGTGTATATGTGTGAATGTGTATATGTGTGTATATATGTATGTATATGTGTATATATGTATATATGTGTATGTGTGGGTATGTGTATGTGTGTATATATATGTATGTATACATGTGTGTGTATATATGTATGTATGTATGTGTGGGTATGTGTGTACATGTGTGTGTGTGTATATACATATACATATATATATTGTATGTGTGTACATGTGTGTGTATATACATATACATATATATATATATTGTATGTGTATATATGTGTGTATGTGTGTGTCCATATGTACATACAGTCTCATGTGAATGCCACTTCTTACCTGTATACAGGTCAGAAGGTCAGAGTACAACCTTGTGTCTGGGTCCTTGACTTCTACCTTACTTGAGAAAATATCTGTTGTTGTTCACCCCTGCACACACCGCCCCAGGTAGCCAGCAAGCCTTTTTGAATCCTCCTATCTCCATCTCTCATCTCATGGTAGGAGAGCTGGGATAAGCTCAGTGGATAGCCTTGTGCTAACGGAGTTGTGCCTATCGGAGATCCCTGGAGATCCAAACTCGGTTTTCATACCTACGGAGCCATCTCCTCAGCTCCAAAACAATGTTTCTTAAGTCTCTCTTTGTCCCAGACACTGTGATCAAACACTACTAAATATTGGAATATACGTTCAATACACGATATGAACACATAATGACTAAAGTTAGTGGTCAAGAAATTAGATTCTGTTGGGGTAGAAACGTCTATCCTCTGGTGAGGAGGCGTATTAGAGCACAGAGGGAGCTTCACAATGCAGAAATGGTACTACAGTGTGCTTTTGAAACTCAGATCAGTGTTCATATCATTGGGAGATATCATGCTTTTTTTGTTTTTTGTTTTTTTGTTTTTTTGAAATAGTAAAAGCCAATGTGTAGTCAGAGGCTTTCTAATTGTTAATCATTAGTGCCATCAGATGATAAATATACATAAATATTTGTATACACATACATAAATTCCTAGTTCAGTGCATAATTAATCCTAAGTAGGAGTGTCTATGGAGTATATACGCAACTGCACCGTCTCTTGAAGTTAACTGCTTTCATAGTGTCTCTGCTCCTCCATTAGAGCTTGGCTCAGGAAGTCATGGAAGATAAAAGTCCCAGGGCCTTACAGATCACTGGGAGAATCACTTAGCAATGACTCTCCACAGTACAGAGACTGAAGTTCATCACGTTGTAATAAATCATTCTAAACCCAAGTTAACGCCTTGTCTAATGTACATCCCTTAATAGAGTGCTTGCCAGTACTTCCCAGTACTGACCCAGTGATTCCCAGTCCTTCCCATTCCTCCCCAATTCTTTCCAGTGCTGAGCCATTGGCTTTCTTCGAGCTGGTTGTATACCAATGTCACAGGGAAAAGGCAGAGCTTATGAAGAGCACAGATTTCCAAGATTCCTTCACACCTGTCTCCTTCTGCAACAACCTCAAGATTCTGAGCCAGGAGCTATGTACCTGCACTAACACTAATATGGGTGACCAGCATCCTCTGTATCCTAAATCTTTTTTTTTTTTTTAACTTGCCCACCTCTGAGGCTGATTTGATTTTTTCTACCATGCTAATCTTTACACAGGATTCTATCCCTGAGTCATATGCTCAGCAAGGGCTTAATTAGATACTGGCTGAAGGTTTCTATGCAGTAGACCTTGAGGTTGATGGTCCTAATTCTTGTATCAGGTCTACCTAGGCAAAGAGGATAAAATGCAGTCGTCTACTAGAAAATTCAACTTTATCAGAAAGTATGCAGCACATAGAGTCAATCTCTACAGTTTCTTCCCTGTGGTTGGTTTGTTCCTGTCTGTCCCGAATGACATAAAACTAAGGCAGAAGTAGCAGCTACTCATGGGAAATAACAGCCATCTCTAACCTCAAGTCATGCAAGGCAAGTGTTTGCTTCAACACTGCATGCAAGCAAGACCTCCTACTGTGCAGCCCAGACTGGCCTGTAGATCACTGTCTGTGGATCCTCCTATAGAGGACCCTTCCTCCCCAAGTACAGAGATTACAGGTGTGTGCTACCACACCCAGCCAAAACCAGCTTGCAAATAATTATTTTTCAAATCACTATTTTGAAGCCATTTAAAAAAAAAAAAACAGTCCTGCCCTCTGATGCTATCATTCTGAGTCATCAAGAAGGCAACACAAGCATAGTCTCCAAAATCCTGACCTGTCTGCTTCAAACACTGAAAAGCAGGGGTTCATAGTGGAACCCACAGTACTGCATGGGACTTGTTGCTATCTGGCTGCTGGAAACTGTTTGAGTCCATTAATATATCTTTTTCCATTCCACACAAATTGCTCTGCTCTTTCTTTAATATTTTACTATGCTGTGTGTTGGTATGAATCACGTGTTAATCTTTCTTTCCAATTGTGTGTTTATAAAGTAATGCAGACATGTATTTTTAAGGATGCCTTTTATTTCCCGGACTGCATTTTCTGAAATGTTAATCATCTTGATTATTTCTTACTAAGCTACTATAACCATCATCCTTTCCCCCGCGCCTTTATGAAGCCCGATACTATCTGGAGTGTGTATGTGTGTACACAGCCTTCCCTTATCTTCATTATTGGCTCCTCTGCATAATTTACTCACTTTTAATAGACATTATATTTCATTATTTTGGCCAACATTATCCAGAGCAGAAGTACTAATACAGCTAAAATCTCTTATGACAAAATGTCTTTAATACAAGTTACGCTTTGCAACATTGTTGTTCAACATTCAACATGAATGTTATTTGTATCAGTTCAAGACAAGGAACTAATTTGTTCATTGTCCTTATTGTTGTTCAAAAAATATTACCTCAGTTAATGATTATTTCTGATTATTTTGTTGCCCTCTGGGAAAGGATTCAAAGGATGGTCTTGACCCGGGGCAGTCAACACATAGAATAGCATCTTACAGGTGAACTTGCCCTAACAAAGAGCCAGCACCAGCCTCAGGGTAAAAATATTTTAGATTGAACACGGGGTGCCCCACTACTCTTGAATTGTGTTCTAAGAAGAATTTCACTGTAACGTGAGAACAATGTAGTAGCAATGGCACAATAAAATGTTAAAAATAGCTTTAACATATTGTTCCATTGTGTAGGAACTTTTCCTTGCCACCGTCCAAACATCTTCCTCCTTCACGGATTGGGAAAAGGCTGCAGCCTTCCACAGAATATTAGAAGATACTATAGACACCCAAACACCTAAAGATCTACGACTTTTTGCATAACTTCAAATATCTATTCCAAGAAAGAGTTTAGTAACAGAAAAATGATTTGACTTTGAGAGCCTTGAATATTTATAACAAGGATTTTCTTCCTTCCCGCCTATTTAATTAACTTCCAATAACCGCATAAGAAATTATCACAGTTCCTGGTTTGTAACACTGTTAATTCCAGAACTTGGAAAGCAGAGGACAGGCAGGGAAGGAGAGAGTAGGAGAGGGGAGGAGAGAGAGAGAAAGAGAGACAGACAGACACAGAGAGAAAGAAAGAAAGAGTCAGAGAGAGACAGAGACAGTGAGAAAGTGAGAGACAGAGAAAAACAGAGAAAGAGAGAGAGAGAGAGACAGACAGAGACAGACAGAGACAGAGAAAGACCATGAGAGAGCGAGAGTAGGACTCCATTTTGATTCATTGATGTGGCTAAAACTATAGATGAGAATTACCCAGGGACTACGTTACAGATGCAGACCCTAAGACCCACACTAAATACAGTGAGTCACAGTTTCTAGAGGAAGGCTACAACAAGCAAGCTTACAAGGTGGCTCAAACACCAATTATCCTTACAAACTACTGATTTAAAAGTCACAAGACAGAGAAGCTGAATGCTCAGGCTAAAGTTTCTCTAGCTTTTAAATCATACCAGTTAAACATACAGACACAAAATAAGGAGATATTAGATTTAAATATTTCCTTGACAAAAAGGGGGGGGGTGGCCTAAATGGATAATACAGATGTTTGGCCTGTATTGGTAGTTTTTAAAAATACATGAGGATGATTAAAGACAATTGCAGAAGACTGAGATTTTTTTTTCCTCCATATAAAAGCCAAAAGCTGTATGCAATGTAACATCTTCAGTGTTATTTGCAGAACCTGTTTTCAGAAAGTTTTGATCCTTTATCCAACTTTGGGAGAGTCCGGTTTCATCCACTGATTGTGCATGTTGACTAATTTTTTTTCAAGTTCTTATGATAAACTCACCAACTATTTTTTTTCTTTTTTTCTTTTTAGTAAAGGAAGCACAGCCTGGCCAAAAAAAAAAAAAGAAAAAAAAAAAAAGAGAGAGAGAGAGAGAATGTAATTGCATACTAGGTATTTGGAAGCTTGATTTTAGTTGTAACCCATCCTTACTTTTTAAAAGGTCTGAGAACTAAAATTGTTTTGGGTAGTCCTTAACTTAGAGAGTCAGCGCTGGCCAAAGCAGGAAGTGACAGAAATGCTGGACTCTCCATCCCTACACTGACAGATGCCTGCTGAAGGAAACACTTAGACTCTAAACTCAGAACTCAAGCCTGAGAAGTTAACACTGCTCTCAAGATAGTTGTGAAGAAGTCTCAGGTAGAACCATGGTCGACTCTGTTCTGAGACAGCACCTCGAGCTTGTCTGTGTGCAGAGTGTATAACCCTGGCACAAGGCAGTCACAGTATTAAATGATATGAAAAGAAAACAAATAAATAACTGAAAGCTGCATCCAGAAAGCTATCAAAGTGTAGACTTAGTAGACATCTAAGGAAAGTTGCAGGCAATAAACGCGGATAACCACTTATATTTGAATTTCATATAAAATTTAAGTATACTTGTAAGAGGCATTATGTATATAATATCATTATATATGCTATATACTATATATACTATATACTAATACTATACTATATACTATATGCTATATGCTATACAGTATATACTATACAATATATACTATATACTATACAATATACAATATACTATATACAGTATACAGTATACTGTATACTATATAATATATACTATATAATATATAATATATAATATATAATATATAATATATAATATATAATTAATATACCTGTGTACAAAGCCTTCTGCACAACCCTTTGCATCTCAAGAAAAGAATATTGAATTACCATGGTTACTTCATTAACTTTTGTGAGAATATCTATCTATACATTGTTAAGTCATACATGGATCTCTTCTGCCAAGAACATTTTTTGTTCCTTAGCCCTTCTCACTCACATGCATTGCCGTGTGAAATGTACTAGTCAGGTAACATTAGGATGGTAAGAAGTGGAGCTCCAGAGGGGGACAAATAAGGCTGACTAGAAAGTAGAAGTTAATTCCTTCTTTAAGAAGGGCTACTTGACACATGGTAGTTGCCTAATAAATAGTCGTTCGATTTTAATGAACAAGTGATGAAATAATAAAAAGTAAACTGTTGTTCAGTGTCTTAAAGCCCACAGGCCTCAAAGTTACAGATACCTGATTCGACAGGATTTTCTGGGGTTTATATTCCTGGCAACTCAACATCTCCAAAGCCAGTGAAACACCCAAACATATGCTGTTGGCCAATCCTTTCCAGAATTTTCTAATCCTTTGTTTTAACTTTGCCCTAAAATATTGCTACCCCATGACTTAAAGCCCAGCAGTGGCATCACCTGAGAGCATGTCACAGACATAAGAACATGGTTTTTGATGATGGCGAGATGAACCAATGTTTTCATGTTTGTTTTTCAGTATGGAAAATCCAGCCCACCAGTTCGTATATCCTAAACCAGTAGCTGTTCTTTCAAAAGATTTGTAACTTAGTAAATACAACATCCTTGCTTGGCAATACCTGCCTTTAATCCCAGCACTTGGGAGGCAGAGGCAGGCAGCTCTCTGAGTTCGAGGCCAGCCTGGTCTACAAAGGGAGTTCTAGGACAGACAGGGCTACACAGAGAAACCCTGTGGAAAGAAAGAAAGAAAGAAAGAAAGAAAGAAAGAAAGAAAGAAAGAAAGAAAGAAAGAAAGAAAGAAAGAAAGGAAGGAAGGAAGGAAGGAAGGAAGGAAGGAAGAAGGAGGGAGGGAGGGAGGGAGGGAGGGAGGGAGGGAGGGAGGGAGGGAGGAAGAAAGTAAAAAAGAAAGAGAAAAAGAGAAAGGATAAAAACAAAAAAGAGAGAAAGAAGGGATAAAAACAAAAAAGGAGAAAAAAAAGTGTGTAGGGGGGGAAAGAGCGAGAGAGAAGAGAAAATTCAACATTCTTGAAAACTCACAGAACTAAAACACTTCCCACCAGCAGACACTGTTAACATTAGACAAGAATAAGACCTTCTGATGTGCTATCTGACAGCCAGCAGTAATAAAGAATGTACTGAATATCTCAGAAAGCTAGAGGAGTGATTCTAAATATCTATCCCATAAAATCGGAAAAGATATCGGAGGAGGTAAATGCTAACCTGATTAAATCATCATACAATGTATGCAGGAATATAAACATCAATAACACTCCATGAATATATAATTTTATGTTCTACACGTTAGTTAAATTAAAAACACAAATGTCCCTATTATAAATGTTTACATTATGGTTAAAGAAATAAGTGCTATTAACGGTACAGGAGCCACAGTTCTTCAGGATGCCGTTAGGCAAGTTGCTAACAGAGATTCTTTTTAAAAGCTGATGAAAGCTACGACCCACAGCACTGCCGTAGTCTGAGTGCTCTAAGCTCAGAGTATGAGTAGATCTTTGGAGACCCATGGTTCGCTCCTGAGAGCAAGTTAGTTACCTAGATATTCACAGAATGAACTTGAACTCTGTCTTCTATACAGTACTGGCTTTTTCATACAGAAGTGTTCATTACTCTCCCTCCACCATTATAAAATTGGCGGATGGATAAAGGATGGGTAAGTGGGACAGGGCAAATAGATCTTGTCATTCGCCCAGGGGATCGTAGCTTTTTTATAGCACTAAATCCATCCATGTGCTCCTTGTTGAAGGGCCTTTACTTACTACATAAAAACTGTTTTTATGTGGTACTGGGAATGCGGCTGTCAGAAAAATTCTTGCCTAGCCAGGTTTGAGCGATAACACTGTATACACCAAGCGTGTCGGTCCACACATATAAACATCAACACGTAGGAAGAAGAAGCAGAATGGTCAATGTCCTCTGGCTACATAGCAGGTTCTAGAACAAAACAGTCTCAGTCTTCTGATAGCCTGTTTCAAAACAAGTTCATTTTATGTGAAGAATTCACATAAAATTTGTAAAACATGAGAATGATTTTTTTTTAACCACTGTCCTCTCTTCTCAGCTGGCCGGGGTACAGAAGTCTCGGTGCGGATTGCTAGAAACTCAGTTGCTCCTCACATCCCCACTACTTCAAACACCGTCCCGTATAGCCCAGACCACATTAGCAATACCACAGAGACATTCCTCCGGAGCACTGCAGAGACCCTTAGGAGCACTGCAGAGACCCTCGGGAGCACTGCAAAGACTCTCGGGAGCATTTCAGAGACCTACAGTCAGAGCAGCAGCAAGAGCGATCTCCCCAGTCTGCATACGACTGAAACTACAGACACATCCTGGAGTCCCTCGACTACTCCACCTTTCTCCAGCACCACTGCAGAGGTAAAAGGAGAGGGGGCAGTACGGTTGTGAAGGGTGGCAGAAAGCCCTTCCCTTGAAAAGGCTTGCTTTGTTCACAGTTCTCCTGCACGTTTAAAAATCAGTCACTTTGTGTCTCGCCTGCAAATTGTACATAAAGGTCTTGGTCATAATGAGGAAACCTGTGAAATCTCTGCCTCTTGATGAAATGGAGGCAATTGGGCTTGGAGTGTCAGACCCGTACTCTTGTAGACTGGCATTTTGTGAATCAAAGTCGGGGTTCATGGCCTTAAACGTTGTCTGAAAGAAGTAAATAGAAGTTGAGACCAGAATTTGCATTTCTAAACTATTTATGCTCTATGGGGCAAGAATCACTGACTGATAGCAGATCCAGAGTCACTGTGATCGATTGGGACGGTAAAGACAAGCAGAAGGCGTGGCATCTCTCCATCAACATCCCCTAAGTATCGTCTATCTTGGTGGTCCATGTTAAACGAATGAGCAGCAGTGTCCGCAGCTCACGGGTGCTACCCAAACAGTCTCTCTGTTGTGGGTGTCCATTTCTTTGGCTTTGCTTTCTTCATGGAGGTTTGAGCCACAAAAGCAATGATACGATGAAAATAGAGTGTGCCACGAAGAACATGGGTGTGTCTTGATGGTAGAACCCTAAAGTACACTCACGGGTGAAGCATGAGTCATTCCATAGCACAAACAAACAAACAAAAAGTCTACACTTCACTGTTCGCTGTGTTTAGCCTTTTTTTTTTTTTTTTTTTTTTTTTTTTTTTTTTTTTTTTTTTTGGTTTTTCGAGACAGGGTTTCTCTGTGTAGCCCTGGGTGTCCTAGAACTCACTCTGTAGACCAGGCTGGCCTCAAACTCAGAAATCCATCTGCCTCTGCCTCACAAGTGCTGGGATTAAAGGCGTGCGCCGCCACCACCGCCTGGCAGTTTAGCTCTTTCTTAAGAGACAACCCAAATTTAAGGAAATAAAAACCCAGAATCATCTAATGGCATCCACCCAGTTGGACCCCCTCATTGCTTTTGCATTGGATTAAACCTAATATGGCATGTGGTCCCCAGCTGTCGAGCACCTCTATCATTATTGACCACAAGACGAATACAGTGAGGACACTGAAAAGCTCCTGGGATTTTGTTTGTTTATTTGGGGGGCGGGGGGGGCCTTTACCTGACTTTCAAGCATACCCGTCAATCTCTATCCATTAACATAAATATCTATTCCAAGAACGCAAACTCTAAATCTAGCTTTTGAAAGTTAGCTGTACCTCTCCCGTCTCTCCACCCCGTTAGGGCAGAAGACAGAGGAAACAGGAGCATAGTAAAAGCCCTTCCCTCCTGCCTTGACGTCTGGCCACCTATTGGCTCAGAGGTTGTGGGCCCAGAACAGCTGCTGGCTTTGGAAAGTGGAAAAGGACGAAAGGAGATGGGATAGCCATGACTTTAGGGGCTCCCGATGATCACCCCATGTTCAGGGCTCTCCCTAATTCTCCCGCTCCTCTGCCATTTCATCCACTACTTCTGAATGAGACATTTGCCACTTACTTTTGAAAATGAATGTCCACACCACACCATTGTTTTAGCTGCATGTGCCTTAACAGAGGCCACGCTGTACCATTAACTTAGCAGAGCATTCGTTCACATTTGATCTTAAGGGTGGAGAAGTATAACAAACAAGAGACATTGGATAGACCACTACAGAAGCCTGTCTGTCTGGGTACTAAAAGGTGGTCTTACGGGGGAGAAAAAGGCCTATCATTTTTGCATAGGTCTGACATTATACAGCATAGAAATAGGTTCAAGAGTTGGCCTGGCTCTACAAAAGTGTGTTCAGAACAACCAGCAGCAGAGCTTTGTTGCAGATGCACCACGCTAGGGCAGGTCTAACTGTATGACAGAGCTCACAGGATCAGTTCCCATCAGTATTTATAGCCTCAGATCATGGCAGACAGGATGGATTGGTGGTGGTGGTGGTTGTGATGGTTCGGTTTGGGTTGGTTGGGTTGGGTTGGGTTGGGTTTGTTTTGGTTTTTTGAATCTTATTTCCCACTCCAGTGTTTGTACGAG
This sequence comes from Grammomys surdaster, assembly GCF_004785775.1. Taxonomy (NCBI): domain Eukaryota; kingdom Metazoa; phylum Chordata; class Mammalia; order Rodentia; family Muridae; genus Grammomys; species Grammomys surdaster. The sequence continues at coordinate 6,074,971 of NW_021621071.1, forward strand.
CTCTTAGACAAAGCATCCAACGTGACTAGTAGCTCACCTTCTGCCTCTCATGAAGTTCAGGCAAAATTCTGCATTCTAATGTGGCCAGCCTTCTAACCAAGCTTGACTTAAAGGACTTACTTTACATGCACTCACCTTAAACAACTGGACTTTGATACTCTGAAAAGTAAAATAGCAACTTACAATTCAAAGCCCATGCCCTTTGAGAGTAACTTTGGCAAAGAGCACGGGAAGAGTATGAGAGTCAAACAGTTGAGCTCAGTGGTTTGAAATTCTATTTAAACCTCTCTTAGATTTTTTTTTATATATATATTACATAGCATCTAGTTTGTGAAAATTTTGGATTGAGATTTTTAGTTGGGCTATAGGTTGGTGGGGGTGTTGTTTTGGAGTGAAGATGTGTTTTTGTGAATGTATGTATTTGACAAAAACACCTGAACAAAATGCTTAAAGCTGTGGGGGAAAGGAAGGTGAGGTTTGTGGTGGGTTGGAGCAGAACAAAACAGAAAGTGGGTGAGAGTAATGACATGAAATGAAATGGGCTCGTGTGAACTGGAGTGGAGTGGACTGGACTAGAGTGGACTGGTCTGGAGTGGATTAGTCTGGAATAGACTGGACTGGGATGGACTGGTCTGGACTAGACTGGTCTGGAGTGGACTGGTCTGGACTGGTCTAGACTGGACTGGTCTGGACTGGACTGGTCCGGAGTGGACTGCAGTGGATTTGATCGGGCAGGTGGTTCCTCTACTGATCCATGCTGGTCTCAGTGTCGCAACTGTATTGAGCATAGCAGCAGTTAGCAGGGCTGGAGGTTCTACACTCAGCTCATTTGCATGACGAGCATTCAGCGTTGGCTCTAAGCCGGCCATCTAGGCTCACCTCATGACCCCACATCCTCCAGTAAACAATACCAGCTTCCCTTTCATGATGGGAAGTTAGTCCAGCTTCATAAAAGGCCAAAGGTAAAGGCTGGGGGATTCTAGAGGTATGGGCTCTGGAGTCACACAGTGCTACCTTTGCCACATTCGGGGCTTAAAACAAGCTAGGAACCAGCCCAGAGTCAAGGAATGGAGCAATAGACCCTGCTTCCTGATGAAAACATCAGTAAAATCACATTGCAAAGGAGTATACATGTTGTTGGGCTGGATCCATCCATGTCCACTAAACAAGATACCGAATTGAATGGTCATCAACACCGCAGACGTCATCTCCAGCTCTGTTTTGCAAATGTGTAGCTGAGATATACAGAGGCTAAAATCCAAGGACTTGCTCAAAGTGACTGTGGAGAAAAATAACAAGAGTGTACACACACACATACACACAACACACACACATACACACACACACAGATATAAACACACACATACACATAGAAACACACACACAAACACACACATACACACAACACACACACATACACACATACACACACACATACACACACATACACACACATACACATACAAACACACACATACACACACCACACACACATACACACACATCCACACACATACATACACATACACACAACACACACACATACATACACACACATGCACACACATACACACAAACACACATACACACACAGTCACCACACTCTCTGACATATCGCACCTGTCCATCAAGGCAAAAGCCAAGGAGGACATATTTGAAGTGCAGCTGTCACTAATCATACAAAACAATCCTCCACTCACTTCGAGGATACAGCGTTCCTTCTCTTTACCTTCCCCATTTTTCTCGTACCTTCCCTTCCCCGTGTGATGTGCTTGACTGTGGAAGGTTGTATGCTTGGACCAGGACTTGATCTCAGAGCTCTGTGGCTAATCCCTGCCCCCTCCTCTTCCTCAATGTCCAACTCTGAGCATTAAGGGAATTAAGAGGTCACGACGCCAAAATAAAGAACTAGGTCTTCAGTGTCAAGGAAACTTAGTTGAAGTCCCCATTGTTTGTACTCAAGTCGGGATTCCTTCTTCGAAATGGAGATTATTATGGGTATTCATCTGCCTCAGGAGTCTATGATAATGAAAATCTGATTAAAGAAATCACCGTGGCCGTATATGGATGAATGTCCAATAGCGTTAGCTTCTCTCAGTCTTTGTTTTATCATTCCTAACCCTGGCTGACTTCAGGGTTGAGGAACCCAGATGAGCTAGCAAATTCTGTAAAAATACTCTGGAAGGGATAAAGTGCTGACCCTGCATAAAAACAAGGTTACTGGCTGGTTCTGATATCGCTATCTATAAATCTTGCCTAGAGGTTCACAGCCTGCTTCCTCTCCCACCCCACCCTCGTGCTGGCCTGGGGAGGAGCCACATTTCCTCAGTGCCTGAATAGCCATTGTGGTGCTGGGCTAAGCATTCACAGTTCTGCATTTCCTCCCGTTTGGCCTTCAAAGAGATCACAGCCCAGTGTGAGTCTCCAAATGGGTGAGGAGGGAAGGATAGAAAATGAACCATCACCCCGTGTGGCAAATCGGGCAAACCTCTTTTACCAAGTCACTTAGGATGCAGGGAGATACCTGTAACAGTAGGCTGAATTAAGACAGATGGTATCCCCACTGCCCGGAGCAGCAGTTCTCAACCTTCCCAATGCTATAACCCATTAAATCCAGTTCTTCGGTTGCGCTGACCACCAATAATAAAATTATCTCATTGATATTTTATGACTGTCATTGTGCTATGCAGTGTAAATATCTATGTTTTCTGATGGTCTTAAGGGGACTCCTGTGGAAGGGCCTTTTTTTTTAACCCCACTGTCCTAGAGGACAAACGCAAACCATCTCCAGAGGACCCATATGACACTTAGACTATTTATTATGAATAGAATCAAATATCATGGACCATAAGACTGATAAGATTATTTTTAATGTTTATTTTTACTATTTTTAAGTATGTGTGTAGGGGGAGGCAAGGTATGTTCACATGAGGGCAGGTGCTCTCAGAGACCAGAGGCATCTGATCCCCCTGGAGGTGGAATTATAAGCAGTTGTGAGCCACCCAACCTGGGAACCAAGCTCCAGTCCCCTGGAAAACCAGAACATGCTCTGAGCAGCAGAGCCATCTTCCCAGCCCCGGTGTTGAGATGTTTAAAAAGCAAGAATAATAATGTTGTGTTATTAGTGTGTGTTTCTAAGTTCCTACCTTATAGTCAGCGCCATCCAATCCGAATTCCAACACGCAGTTTCTTGGTTATTCAGTTAAAATGGGTAACCATCTGCTAATAGCACAACTGAGTTGAAAATTCACTTGACCCCTCCAGCCTTAATTTTTCAAGGATTCCTTTATTTTCCTTCCATTTTTATTTTAGTGGAATGCAATTGTATTGCCTTCCATTTTATTCACAGAGAACCTGGCCTGATGGTTTGTCACAATATAAAACACACACACAAATATACACACAGAGACACACATTGAAATACAGACTCTGACACACATACACAGACATACACATAAACAGACACAAAGACACACACAGAAACACAGACACATACTCATAGACACACAGAAACACA
>NW_021621071.1:6078497-6151917 GCF_004785775.1 Grammomys surdaster
AGACAAACACACACAGAAACACAGACACATACTCATAGACACACAGACACACACAGAAACACAGACACACACTCATAGACACAGACACATACTCATAGACACAGACACACACACAGAAACACAGACATGCACATAGACACACAGATACACACACACACATGCAGGATGCAGCCATGCAATAGGCCATATGTGTTGAGGCTGTTAATCACTTCAGATCTCCTAAATCAGATTCACCTGAAGTGGAAATCAGCACTTCCAGCAAGAAAATCTCCCAGGGACACTAATATGAAGCTGGGTTTGTGATCAGAAGATAATTGAACAATCAGCTTGTTCCAGAAAGCATAGTTGGGGCTATAGAACCTGAATTCAGTAGCAAGAAAATCACTCTGGGGGGGGGGGGCAAATGTTACAGAAAACCAGCTGGAATCATTCAAAGAACACGAGACAATAAAGTTCATCTCACAAAACTCAAGGATGCCTCCAAACTTAAGACAATGAAGAGACTTGTCAATTCAATGCAACGCAGGGTCCTCTACTACAAAGAAAACAGGGACCACTAAAAGTATATGACTGAAGTATCATGGTCATTGAAGAAACTGAAATGTGGAGTGTGGGTTTAAGTTTTGCGTTAATTTTCAAGTTCCTTAATTTAGCGACATTACTGAGATTGCAAACTTAATTCAGGATGCCCACAGCCTAGTCTGAGATAGCTCCTGTAAATTTATTGTATTTGCAGAGGAGAGGAGGAGAAAGAGACAGTGAGAAGAAGTTGGTAGATCCCGGGAAAGGTTGTAGAAATCCTGTGTGTACGTCTTACAGGTCACCTGTTAACGTGCAATTCTTTCAAAACAATTATTTTTGAAATAAAAAGAAATCAGCGAAGAAGTTTGCTGAGCAGACTTTCAGAGAGTGGCATTCCCAGGACGGTACTGAGTGACAGCTAGGCCAGTGGCTCGGATACACCAAGATGTGTCTCCTTCAGGAACTGTGGTGACAGCAAAGTGGGCTTTGGAGAAGCTGGGTGGAAGAAGGAGAGGAGAGGTCTGATTTAGGAGATCTGAAGTAAGAAACAGCCATCTTAACACATATGGCCTATTCCATGGCTGCATCGTGTGTGTGTGTGTGTGTGTGTGTGTGTGTGTGTGTGTGTGTGTGTGTCTATGAGTGTATGTCTGTGTTTCTGTGTGTGTGTCTGTGTGTATGAATATGTGTCTATTCTTTCCACAATAGGAAAGAAATGAGATGAATCTGCAAAAAAAGGAAAGAAAAAAAAGACAGTGAAGCCAAAAATCAGAACTGGCTGCTGAGCCACATGCTAAGTATGAAGATAAGATAAGACACCCTGGAAAGGGAGAACTAAGGACTTGAAGTCTCCACAGTTTACCTCAGCTATCCTTGCACCCTCAGATTCCAGGCACAGAATAACAGCTGTGAAACCCCCTCACTGTAGAATCTGGAGAAAAGTCCTGTAAGGAGAGAGACCGTGAATTCCAGGAGCTATGACTAAAGTCACCATCTGTTTCCATTTCTCCTGCGCTCCAAGGGAACACGCTACCGTCAGCAGGTCCAGATGAGAACCTCCCACTGCAGAACCTTCTGCTTGGGAGCCAGGGCTCTCTTCTTTCAGATCCCTCATAGATTCAGGCGAAGGAGCAAGCTGTTGTGTACCCTCACTAGATGCCTGCTGTCTGGGCTGTATGCCTGTGGACATTCCTGTTTGCTCTTCTCTCTGCGATATTGGGGGTGTGGGGTGGTGTGACAAGGGAAGAAAGCAGAGCTAGGGGCAGAACTCAGCAAACGAGTACTTTACTGAGGGTTCTGACCTCCGTGGTACAGGCAGCAGTTTCAGGTGTGTCTCCTGATTGTTGAGAAACAGCTCTTACAGGGACTTGGGGGTCCATGCCATAGACAAAAGCTTCATGCATGTCAATTTCTAGTAAGGCTGGGGGCTAGGGACTAGAGTCTTGAATGCTAAGAGTTCTAATTTGGCACTGGGATGAGTGAGGATGTTATTTTCTGGAAGATTTGCACAGAATTCTTTGCCAAACCCTTGTTTAGTGGGAGAATGTAAAGGTTTAGTGTGTCAATATATGAGTGATCCCTTCACCATGACCTGGGGATGAGGAGGAGGTGATGAAGAAAAGGCCTCCTTCCCTCAAGGCCTCTAAAATCTGGCTGATAGTTTTAACGTTGCATTTGTGGAAATCGTGATAATAAGGTCCTTTGATCTTCTGCTTTGATCACTGTCAGCCCAGTGTTCAGAGGTCTGGGAGATGCCTGTGTCTGCCTCATCCAAGAGGGAAGGGTGGGGTAAGGAAGTGATGTCGAATTAGAGATAACCAAGAAACAAAAAGAACGTAGGAAGATCATGGTTCTATCTTTTGATATTTTTTTTCTTTTTTGAGTCAAAATCAAGATTTTTTGAAGGCTTTTTGTAAACAAGGAAACGATTTTATTTTTCTCAGTATTGTCTTTTTTATTTTGACTTTTAAAGCAATGCTAAGATATTGTTGGACAAGCCAAGGGTCATATATATTGATCGCATTATAAGCCTCTTCTTTTCTTTATAATGTCTAAAGAACTCAGAGATTGAATGCCCAATATGACCTGCAGAATATTTAAAATATGACTTTGGCTTTCAATCATTTGTTTGTTTAGGTTTTCTTTTTACAAATTGTTTTACATTTATTTCTTTAATATATATGAGTGTTTTACTTGCGTGTGAATAATGTGTTCCACATGGGTGTCTGGTGCCCACAGAGGTCAGAAGAGGTTATCAGAGTTCTTGGAACTAGAGTTACCAATGGTCATGAATCATCATATGGGTTCTAGGAATAGAACCCCCAAGCCTTCTTCAAGAGCAGTGGGTACTTTTAGTTGACAGTCTATCTATCCAATCCCATTTAACTCTTCTTGAAAAGCCTATCTTATGCCATGTTTTATCTACTGTCAAGATTTGGTAGGATAGATACTGTGCATATCACAGTCTAGCCTACAAAGCCGTACTACCTAGAAGCTATGCACACTGACTGCCCTGTAGGAAATCTTGCTGCCCTGACTTGACTTGTGTGTGAACAGATTTGTCTCTTGGGTTGGGTAGTGGCAGCTATGGTGTTGGCACAGATGCAGTGATGGTGTTGGGGATGTCCCTGGACCTTGAAGAAGCGATTCCCTGAAATGCCCTGAGAGTCCCTGGTACTTGTACATCATATGACTACCTGTGGTTACAATGCCAGGATGAAAGCTACAGAAAGTCCATTTCCTCTCAGATTTTGAGAGAGGGAGAGGGAGAGGGAGAGGGAGAGGGAGAGGGAGAGGGGGAGAGAGGGGGGGGCAAAAAAAGAGAAAAAGATAAGAAATTGGTGTGGAAAATAAAATCTAAGAGTGCTGGTGGAGTTTACTGATGGCAACTCCCTCTCCTCCCCCTCTTCCAGAAAACTGAGGCATGGCCAGGAGTCTGGATAGATGTTAAATGTCTCCCATGCTGATTTAATGAACAGTTTCTTATGGATACACGATAGAATGCAGAGTGAATTTACTGTCATTTGAGTGTCCTCAGAAAGATATTCTCTCCTGTGGACTCTGTTATTCTTCAGTATCACTGAGTGCTCAGTTTCCATGATGTGTCTTACTGTTCCTCATAGAACAATATTTTACTGTTACCAACCTTAGGTCCTAGCACGCCTGGCCCTTTGCTGAGAATTGCACTGTGTACACACTTATGCCTCCTCTTTCAATGCCTAAAACTCACCCCCTCCCCAGATGTTTTGTTATTTCCTAGAGTCTCTTGATCTAGGAACTTTATCTAGAAAGATTTCTTTAAGTACTCCAAACTTTTATCTCTAAATACAAACCAGGATGGCCATGAGGTTTTTTTAAAAATATATATAACCACTTATCAAAATTACGATTTCTTCTATTCCAGGGCTTTTCTTTGAAAATGCAACAGTGCTTGCTGCAGGTTAAAATTGTGGTAAAAGCTAACACGACTTTAATTAGCTTTTACCACAATCTTCAACTGAGGCAATACAAAGGGAAATTTAGAAAGGGACTTGATATCTTGTGGTTGGTTTTAGTTGACACATCTGCCTGGTTGCTATGCCTTCTTTTAAGAATTATTCTGGTGCTGCTGGTTAGAGTGTTTGTTCAGCATAAATGAGGCCCTGGTTTCTATCCTGAGTACCATCTTCACTTGGTTGTATGTGTACATAATGCTAGACTGAGAAAGTACAGACAGGAGGATCGGGAGTTCAAAGCCATCCTCAGCTACAAAGACAGATCAATAAACAAAGCCAACCTATAAGTAAAGATTTTGCATGAGATTTAAATAAAAGCTTCTTTGACATAGTCATGGTTACCTGCATAAGACCAGCACAAGATGAAGGCAAACAGAAGCCCAGCAAGGGGTGGGGAGGGGCTCACCAGGCCCACATCTAGCTGAGGACCTGTTGGCAACTGAAGGCTGTTAGTAAAAGATTGTCATTTTTCTCCGGGGAATGGCTTCTCCTGAAGATGGCTCTACCACCATGTGCATATGGGCAGCACTAATTGGATTCAGCTTTAAAAAATAAATATATATATAGAAGGCTTGAAGTTGGGAGGGAATGTTTTGGTATCTGGGGAGAGATGTAAGGCAGTGTACACACTCATACACACACACACACATGAATACACATGCACATACACTCATGAATACACAGGCACATACATATGCACACATACATGCTCATATACAAACACACACACACATGAACACATACACATATGCACACATAGCACATATATGCACACACACAAGCACACACATGAATATACATGCTCACACACATATGAACACATATGCACACACACATGCTCATATACAAACACAGACACGAACACATACACATATGCACACACAGCACATACATGCACACACACACATGAATACACACGCTCACACACACATGAACACATCTGCATATGAACATATACAAACACACACACACATGAACACACGTGCACATACACAAGCACACACACATGCACATATACAAACACACACACACATGCACACTTCTTGCAGACCTGGTGAGCGGGTCTATGAGCTCACCTACTCTACACAGAAGCTGGGCAAATGGATATAAACTCAACGCCTTCCTCCTGAGCTATGGAGCAAGATCAAGGTTATCAAGGCAACTTGGCAAGCCTCTGATCAAAGATAGACAGACGACAGACAGACAGACAGACAGATGATAGATAGATAGATAGATAGATAGATAGATAGATAGATAGATAGATAGATGGAGAGAGAAGAAAAATAAATACAGGATTAGAATATAAATGGGAGACAGAACACTTGTCACGCATGTGCAAGATCCTGGCTTTGATACCTAATACTAGAGAAAATAATCCTCCCTAGGAAGAATGACGTCAGACTGGTCTGTGTCCTGTGCCTAACAATGATGTTAGAGTAGACTGTGTCTCCAAGACTTTCTTTCTTTAGCACCCACACTTTACTCTGCATGCAATGTTATAAAAATCAAGACATGCCTGATATTTATTATAAAGGTAACCAATTTATAAATTCTAAAATTGTTCAAGACCCCCTAAGTAGTCGCTGTCACCTCTCGGAAACAGAGGGGTCGGTGACATTTAAGAGAAATTAAGAAGGATGTGTTAACATTAACTCGCCTAATAATGAAGTTCTGGTTGAAGGTTTATTAGGGGACAATCCAGACTGCCATTGGAGTTTGATTAGTTCTTCCTCACCGAATCGCACAGAGGATTTGTTGAAACAAATGGTTTCCACCACTCACTGCATTGTGGATCCCTTAGGGCTGTGGTAGGGCCCTCTAACATGGATTCCCAACAAGGTCTCAGATAAGCACTGATACACTGTCCTACGGGAGCACCTCTCCTCCTCTCCATCCTTCTCTTCATCGATCCTATCCCCTTCCTTTCCCTCCTCATCATCACACCCCTCCTCCTACTCCTACTCCTCCCCCTCCTCTGCCCCTTCCTCCCCCTCCTCCTCCTCTCCTCCTTTTTCCTTCAGTTTTTGCTCTCACTTTTATCTCATTTCACTTTTTCTCCTCTTCCTTCAAAACCAATCTCTTCCTGTTTTATTCTCTTTCCCACGCCCCTGCACTCTCTGTGTGTCTATCTTTTTGACTCTGTTTCTCTGTTTCTCTTGGTCCCTCTCTGTCTCCCTGTGTGTGTCTGTCTCTCTGACTGTCTCTGTTTCTTTCTCTCTCTGATTCTGTGTGGTTGTCTCTCTGTCTCTGTCTCTCTCTCTCTGTCTCTCCCCCCCCCCAATTCCTCCTTTTCCCATTCAGGACAACATTTGGAAGCATGTACCAGGATCATACTCACAAGAGTTTGTCAGAGCATTTATTCACATGACAGCATTCACCAAGCAGCTACAAAGATCCAGTCATTCACTCAGAAAATATTTACTGAGATTCTACTGTATTCTGAACCCTGTGCAGAATGAGAAAGCAATGATCTACCCTAAGAGAATTTCTCTCAAAGGACCAAAGCCACAGACAGTATTCAAATGCGTAAAGAATTAGAACATTGACACACATTGTTGTTCTGAACTAAGCAAGTAAGTTGTGAGGTGAAAATATAAAGGTCACCTTTTCCTTATGATGTCTGACATTGGAGGAGGAAGGCCTCAAACATAGACCAGAGCCTGGACCAGGTCCTGTGTGAGGACTGTCACCATTTAGTTGCTCATGAGAGGCTTGGGTTAGTTTTCCTAGTCCTCTGGCTTCCTCAGCCACTGAGCTATCTGACTCACACCTTGGTCAATCTGGTTTGCAGTAGCTCACCTCCTTCCTATTGAGACATCAATGGATGCTATATGGACCATCCAGCAGGCACACTTTTATGTTAGTGTAAACCCTGGTGGTCGAACGCTTAGAAAAAGCTACTGGCTATAGGAGACAAGATATGATGGTAGCATCCTGAGAGTGCCTACCACCAGGTGCTGGGCACACGCTCATAGCACCTTTGTTTTGCGAGTGGAGTCCTAGCGAGCAGAAGAGGAAAAGCAATGTGTTCTGGATGGGATGGAAGCCATGGGCATCACGTGCAGGGTCTGAGTTTCTTTGGGGAATGGCCTCACTCACCCTGAGATAAGGAGAGATGTGAGAACGTTGTGCCTAACTCAAACCAAATCATGTGTAGGTGCAGCCACTGTACAACTAACTCCACGGTGAGGTAACTGACATTTTAGGGGTGTAAGAAGTACAACCCAACTCTATCTACCCCAGTCAAGCACGTGTAGGGGAGGAAGCACTGGACCACAGATGGGCCCATTGGCCTTAAAATCTGGAGGAACATCATATTATTCATATTGTTTTAGCCACAGCTCCTGGTTCACAGCTCCTATAATCTTCATCATTTCTTCTAGCATCAGAATAATTCAAATATATTTTGTTAAGACATTTGACTTAGGTCCCTCAAACAGTTTCAAATGAACAAAGGGAGGGGATCAATGTTTTCAACAAGACCAAGCTTTTATGAACAAAGTGATTTTTAGAGGCATGACTGATAAACATTTAATGGGCGGAAGAAGCTTGAGGATATCAAGAAATAGCTTGGAAGGGTCTCATGGAGGGGGGAGGGCTGAAGGTTGAGCTTATTGCTCAATGATTGGTCAATGATTCAACTTGCCCTCCTTCGTGGAATCTCTATAAAAAGGCAAGTATCTGAGGTTGAGGGCTTCCAGAATGGTGAGGGCTGAGAGGGTTCCCCTGACCCCACAGGAATGAAGGATCCTATACTCAAGAACTTGTACACCGTGCCCTATACGCCTCTTACAGAGTTGCTTACTTGCGTCTTTAAGTTACTCTTTGCAGTAAGTTCATAAGTATGAAGAATATACGAAGACATAAAATGACCATTCCCAAACAGTGGCTCTTGATTCCTGGTGACCCGTGTAAGACTCGGTGTTTACGTTCATAATGTAGCCATAGCTATACCCTTAGCTGCCTTAGCTGTGAGTTTGTAAGTAATGACCGCCTTAACTCAAACAGGATTGTTACCAGGAATCTTTATCACAGTTTTTAAAAAAGACAACTGCTCGGTGACTGATGTCTAGTCAGAAGCAGCCACACCCTTCCTGTGGAGTCTGGGAAAGGTTTCCTGATGACTAGGAGAGAATGCTATCCGCTGCAATAGCGCAGAACGGTCTGCATTCCTGGAATGCAGTGACTTCTAAAGTGAACGCAGGGCCGTGTGATGGACTCAGAGGCAACTGAGGAATTCCAAACAGAGAGAGCGAATATAGAAACACGTCAATGTATTTATACTTTATGTTTATACAGCTTCATAAACCCTTCATCAAAAAGACGACCTCAAGCATGTGTCTTACGCTTAGTACAGTAGCTGCGATTCCATGTTTTTGGAACATTACTTTATGTTTGTGAATGTGTTGTTTGAAGTTATACAATGTGCACCACACACATGTCTGGTGCCTGTGAGGTCAGAAGACCATCCAGTCTCCTGAAACTGGAATTAAGGATGGTTGTGAATCACCATGTGACTGCTGAGAACTGAAACCAGGTCTTCTACAAAAGCAATAAGTGCTCTTAACTGCTTAGCTCCCTCTGCAGCCCCTATAAGTCCTAGTGGTTTAAGTTGGCCCTGCTGTCTCATTCTGTGTTAATTTTGGTGGGATATTTAGAACCCACAAAGCATCGGAAGCTCTGTTGTCAGCCTTAAGATGTTAAAGATAGAATACCGATAAATTCTGCAGTTACCTACCTTTGGAAAAGAAGTGTTTATGCCTATTGGCTCTTTCCGTTGTGTACTGATATGATTCTTCAACTATATGGAAGATACTAAAAAAAAAAAAAAAGATTTAAATTCAGTTATTCTAAATATATATGTTCATCTTTGGTAGCTCAAAAATAAAAATGGGCCAGGCAGTGGTGGCGCCCGCCTTTAATCCCAGTACTTGGGAGGCAGAGGCAGGTGGATTTCTGAGTTCGAGGCCAGCCTGGTCTACAGAGTGAGTTCCAGGACAGCCAGGGCTACACAGAGAAACCCTGTCACAAAAAAACCTAAAAAAAATAAATAAAAATAAAAAAATAAAGATGGATTTAAAGGCACAAGTTTTTACTTCCTGGCTACTGTTCCTAGGTTGGTTCCTGCTAATGTAGAAACATCTAAACAGAGATTGTCACAGTCCTGTTTGCTCCTCTTCAAATGTCTTCAGGTGTACCTGTCTAAAGTCATAAGGAAGGATTATTATATACGCTAGAAAATTGGTCAAGAAGAATATAACATGCCAGTGCATGTGTGTGTGTACACACTCGTCCAAGAGTGAATATTTAGTCTATTTAAGGAGGAAGACTGCAAATCAGAAAACCAACCAGAAAAAGATGTAAACTCCCAGAGGAAAATGATGAAGAAAAGCATAGACATCAGGAATTAGTAAATGAGTCCTCTACAGGGAGTGAATGTTGACAAGAACCAAAATAAAATAACAGAATAAGATGATTTGGATGCACTTGCTGCTGGACAAGGGAACTCTTGTTCGAAGAAGGTTCTCAAAGTTGCTTCCCCACTTGTAATTTTACAGTAGTGCCCTCTCTCTCTCTCTCTCTCTCTCTCTCTCTCTCTCTCTCTCTCTCTCGCCTTTAGAATATTGTTCTGCTTCTTCAACTGAAGTAGGCTTGTTTTCCCAGTACAGAGAGGTAAGGAAGGGGTGATGTTGACAAAGAGTAAGCTGAGAAGAAACTTCTGTCAAGACTCGAGGCAGTTGCTGCTGGGAATGAAGTAGACTGCTAGAAGCACACTGCTAAGAGAGAAGGAACTATGGGTAACGAGTCGGAAAGGTGTGCAGACTGAAAATACAGGGAATGAAAATGTCGTTAGAGAGGCAAGAAACCTGGGTGAGGAAACGGGCAACTCTGCGTTTTCCCCAAAGCATGCAGGCGCTTGATGTTCGGTGGGCGCTTGCTGACTTGTAAGGGAGATTCACGGCTGTGTGTAGCTGCTTTGTAAAGCCCGGGATGTCTGAATGGGCTAAAACTCCATTTTTCATTAAGAAATAGTGACAAGCATGTTTTCTAAAAGAATGCAAGTAATTTCCACTTGTTTCAAGTTTTCTACAGTCTCTCTACATAAGTCTTAGACGTAAGTAGTCAAGAACGTCTTTATCTACTCTGTAGTATCCACTCTGTAAGGGGGGGGGGATATATGTCTTATTTCTCCCAGTGATTTGAAATGTGATGTAATGATCCGTGCAAGATAGTTATTGACAACCACCCTGATTACGCCACGTAAGACTTGTGAGTCCTTATTCATGATCAGATCAAGAGAAGGCTCACAGCTCTTGAAAGTTTCGTGGTGCCCAAGCTCAGGGATTATGGCATTTTTAAAAGGCAAAACTCACAAAGATACATCAAAGTTAGATGATGATCGGAGAACCTCACAATGTTCCTTCCTGCCAGAGCATAGAAGTCATTTTAGACACAACTCGCCAACTATTTTGCTTAATACATCTGGACCATAATCCAGGCATGGAAATCTCAACTGTGTCCCCAAGGCAGACATGGCAATTGTGGGGTCAGGGGTAGAGAGCTAAGAACTATCTTAAAAAAAACAGTAAAAGGAATCGAAACAGGACTGCCTTGTCTTAATTACTTCAGTAGGGTCCTGATTTTTGTTGAGCACCTCCTGTAAAAGGAGCTGCGAAGTGTCGCTATTATTACCTATGTAACGCTAAGTACGTTTGCGTTTCGAATGGAGTTATTTCTAGGGCCTACGTTTAGACACATTTCTTCAGGGTATAGGACAGTTTCTAATATGCTTGCTGTTAATGTGGAAAACAGCGCGGCTGCTTTGAAAGGTGTAGGAAAGAGCTGGTCATACTGGAGTGTTTCCCAGTGAACTGAATTGATAGTTGCTTTTCTTCTCTCAGCTGGGCATGACATGCCCTTCCGCAGCATGGTCAGCGGTGAAATTGCTTGCAGGGGCTAGAGCACATGGGTGATGGTTTAGTTTGTTGTAGGTTCACAGTATTTGCCTAAGATTTAGGGATCACACAGACCGGTGCTAGAGAAATGGGGAAGTGGATGGGGAGATGGAGCTCCTGTTGATGGGCGGGCTCTTCGCCAGTCTTTTCTCTCTGGCTGATGTCAAGGGGATATACACTGTGACAAATGAGTGTTTTGAGGTGAGAAGGACTAAAGCCCTCTAATAAAAGGCTTCAGGAAAGAGTGTGGGCGACCCAGGGAAATGTGTTCAGGTCAAGTTTAAGCCTGGGAAAAAAGAGGCCCTGGAGAAAGATAGGAAGGAAGATAGAGAGGGGGGCGCTGGGTGTGCAGAGGGGAAGGGGGGGGCTGAAAAGAGAGAAGGCTTGGGCAATGTTTGACGGTTTGACAACAGGGCTGAGGACCACCGAGAAGGAAAAAGTGAAAGTTGAGGAGGAGGAGGAGAAAGCAGGACCCCGCAGCCCTGGAAAGGACCCTTGGCTGGGGTGGTGGCAGCGGAGGCAGGAGGGGGTGGCAGCTTGGCTGGCCTCAGGCCCCCTTGGCAGCTTCAGGCGTTGGCTCCTCAGGGCTCCCTCCCTCTCCGGAGCATTGTTCCTTTGCCGGGAGACAAGGAAATTGCCTTTTGATTGCGGAAGTCCCGGACGGGGCTTGGGGGCGAGGCAGCGCGGGTCAGAATGGCAGCGTGGGAAGGGCCTCGCGCCGCGGGTCCCCGCCGCCTGTCGTGTCCGCAGCCCGCCCCGGGCGGCAGCAGAAGCAGCGGCGGCCACTGCGCTTGAGCATCGCTAGCCCGAGGGTAGCGCGGCGCTGCGCCCGCGGGGCGCGCTGAGCGCGCAACAAGTGGTACCCGAGGTGCTCTGGCTGGCCTCCCAGCGAGATGCTGAGCC
This sequence comes from Grammomys surdaster, assembly GCF_004785775.1. Classification (NCBI taxonomy): domain Eukaryota; kingdom Metazoa; phylum Chordata; class Mammalia; order Rodentia; family Muridae; genus Grammomys; species Grammomys surdaster. The sequence continues at coordinate 6,090,373 of NW_021621071.1, forward strand.
ATGGAGCGCTACTAGCCTTGTGGATCACGTTGAGCGCCCTGCAGGTAAGCAGAGAGAAGGGACTGGAGATGATGCTCCACCCCCGCCAAGAACCGAATCTATCCTGTTACCAGCCTCCCGAGCTGAGCTGCTAGGGGGGAAGGAATAGAAATCTCTTGCTCCTATCCTATCTGGGAGAGCTATCCTCTCCAGAAACTCTACCATTTACCAAACTGACAGCTCGCCCTGCTGTCAAGAAAGCAACCTTCTGTCTGCAGCTGCTCCCGGGGAAGTTGGACAAGTAGGGTGAAAGTCTCCTGCCAGCCACTTGACCCGTGGGCTCTTTGCTGGGCTGGAGGATGGACAGGTGACTTGGGGAGGTTGCTGCAGACGTCTCTAGGCCGTGCAGACTGTGGACTTAATCTGTGCTCTCTGATTCTTTTTACAGACTGGAGTGGCAGAGCAGGTGAAATGTAACTTCACATTGTTGGAGTCCAAGGTCTCTAGCTTGTCAGCGTCTATCCAGTGGAAGACTTTCGGCTCACCCTGTAACTTTAGCCTCATCTACAGCAGTGACACCTCAGGGCCCATGTGGTGCCATCCCATTCGGATAGACAACTTTACATATGGATGTGACCCCAAGGATTTACAAGCAGGGACCGTCTATAACTTCAGGATTGTTTCTCTGGACGGAGAAGAGAGAACTCTGGTCTTACAGACAGGTAAAGAGTTAACAGGTGTAATGGATGGCCAAGCCACTTCTAAGTTGAGCCTTGCCTTTTCCTACCGGAGCTTTTCTTTGAACTGTGGGCATTTAAAAAGAAAATATATATTTATTTATATATTTTATATATTATATATCATATATAGATTTAGAGAGAGAGATACCTGTGATGATATTGGACCATGACTTCTAGTTGGCTGAGATCTGGTCAGTGTAGCTTGCTTGACTCTTAAAGGCTCCCTAAGTGCTCTGAACAGCAGCTAACTAAACAGCACCTGGAAAGGGAGAAAAAGAAGTTTTGGGGGTTTCAGGGGGTACAGAGAGAGAGGGGCTGTAGAGGGAATTTTTTTAATTCATGTAGTTTGGGCTTCCATCTCATTAAATTGCCAAACATCAGATCATCTTAAGTAACTGTTTGAGACTAAAGTTGTGATGATTTAAGGATATGCCTGGTTATACATATAAGGCAAGAACCAGGACATAAAATTGTCAGGAATAAGATGATACTATTCATAGGGAAAGTTGGAGAAGTCCCTTGAAATGAGGGCGCAAAGGTGACTTTGTATTTCTTGAATTACTAAACAGTAGAGAAAATCCTTTGATCGCTCTGAACTTCAGGTCAGTGATTTCCCAGCTGCTCCATCCATGTGTGGATGCTAAGAGTCTGTGCCCCATAACATACACATGCCATCTTCTAACCTGTGAAAGAGAGAGCTTCAGGCCCTCCCTACTTTTTCCCACCTGCAGGGACTATTACAAGCATTTCTCTCACTGGCTCCTCACCTCATGAGGGTACTAAGTAGCAAATTCTCGAATGACGTAGCCTTTACCAACTCTGTTCCTTCAGCCAGAAGGACAAACCAAAGAGAAAAATTCTGAAAGCTACACTGAGAAACGGGTTATCTTTATGATTCTTTCCCATTTCTACCAGAACAAAGGTGATTTCTTTGGCCATGGCTCTTTGAAGACTAACCTTCAGAAGGGCAATGCAAGCGGGGTCAGGAAATTTCAGTGAGTCCTTGAAATGAAATATTAATTTTTTTTAAAGTCACAACGCCCACTGACGTGTTTTGACTTATTGCAGATGAAATATAGAGGTGATTTCTGAGGACTAAAGGAACCTTAATTTGAAAAGATAAGCTACATGTTAAGAATGTTCTTGTATTTATATGGAACCAGAGAGAGAAAAATCAGATGGTTTTCTGGGAGTTGCAGCAGCTGTATTTTCAGTCATTGCTTTGCTGGGGTTTTTTTGGAAATTGAAGATAGTTCCGTGGATACTCACATTACTAGAGCTGTGGGATGCTGGACCTCGGACTTCCAGATACAGTGGTTGCACTGGAAAGGGTCTAAATACACAACAGTGTGTATTTAGTGGAGCAGAGAGATTGATTTTTTTTTTTTAAGAAGCTGCATTTTCAGAAGCTTCTGGGAAAACCTTAATCCTTAAGGAGCTTGCAGACAGTTGTTTAACCCAAGAGTTTGGTTTCTGGACAAAAGATCATGAGCAAAGGTTCACTGTAGATGTTTGCAGCATAAAACAAGCCTTAAGTTATCACACAGGGAGATGCTTCAAGTCCAGAGGTTGTTGGTGAGGCATAAGAAATATTCATGTTATATTGATGGTGTTGTTTTAGCATGCAAAGGACAGACCCCAGGACCTGCTTCATACTAGGCAAGCACGGTACAAGTGATGTAACATCCCCGGGCTCATTATTTTTCTTAAGGAGGTCGTTTTCACCACACATTTCCTGAGCTTCAGGATAAAATGTAGATGATGAAAACTACAAATGGTGTTTTCCTAATGGTCATTTCCCCGTGCTCGTCTGTGTGACAGGCGTACTCTTTCTCAGAATTCTCCTTGTCTTTAAGATAAAGATTTCATTTAAATACAAAATTTTGGATTAAGATTTTTAAATATTGTTTCGGGGATGATTTTCAGTTGTTTATTTATATGTAGTATTTTCTAGGTCTTAAAGACATGTGTTTATTTTGTTAAGGGGAAAAAGAGAACTATTATCCCTCTATATTGATCGCTAAGCTACAGTGATGAGGTTCATAAATCATATTTTACTATTACTAGAGCAGTGCCAACTGGCACAGTATCAACTCAGACAAAGCTTCAAACAAACAAAAGACATCATTCAAAACGTTAGCTCTTTCTTTGCTGCCTTTTACCCGTCTTATTGATCTCGTATGAATCATAACAAAAGCAAGACTTACTCATCAGCTGACATCGGGCTGTTGCTTACATGGTTGGGAGTGATTTTTGGTGATGGATTTTACCGACAGTCCAGAATAGTTGATTATTTTGCCTTATGTAGATCTGGACTTAGGAATTAAAAAAAATCAAATAACTAGAATCTTAGCAATAATAAACATTCCATTCCAGATTTCAAATCTGACCTGAAAAATGTGAATTTAAATTTAGGTTAGCAAGTATTCACTATTCAGGATAGCAAAGGGAACATCCCTGGGGAGACGGATGGGTTTATAAAATCCATGGCCCCTGTCTTTGTAGTCTTGAACAGGCATTCGAGGTTATACTGGCAATAGCACACAGCCTTGCACAACACCCCTGAATGAGGACTTTGTCCTGCCCCATGAGTACCAGGCTGTCATACCCACAGGGAAGAGAGTGGGCTATTCTCAAGTGTATCTGCTCATTAGCTGACACTGCAAGAAGAATGCTGTGAATGTCAAGTTGTGTCGTCGTGAATTTACCAGGAAAAAAAACCACAATAGCCATACCAAATGAATAAGTGGGCATGCTTCAAAGACTGTAACCTCAGATTCTAAAGCAGAGCTGGCAAAGCCATAGCCTCTGGCAACCTGTAGGTGTTTAAATAATAACTAGACCCTGTTTGGTTTCTGTAATATTTGTGAAAATTTTGGTTCATTTCACCAGCATTAAGATGTTAAATTCGCTGAGCACATCTTTGATCCCGCACTTGGGAATCAGAGGCAGTTGAATCTCTTGTGAGTTTGAGCCTTAGCCTGGTTTACGTATCAAGTTTTAGGTCAGCCAGAGCTACATAGGGAGACACCGTCAAAAAGAAAATTATATATATATGGAAGAGGGCCTACATCTTTAGTTCAGTTTAAGTTTCAGGTTTACAGAAACGTTATGACAATGGATAGCACACAGATATCTCATATTTCCTTATCATGACTGTGTTTGTGGCAGTGAGTGAGCCGGTATTATCGTGATTAGCTCGTCCATAATAGAGTTTCATTCTCTTTGTTTTTACCCATCTCCCTTCTCTGCCCCAGAATCCTAATTGGGGGGTCCCTATATTACATTCCTTGTTGCTGATAATCCAGACAGCTTTTGAGTATTTGATACCTCTCTCCCTCTCCCTCCTTCTCCCCCTTTTCCCTCCCCACCCTCTCCTCCCTTTCCCCTCCCACTCTCCTTCCTCTCCCCTTCTACTCCTCCCTCTTCCCTCCCCAGGCAAACCCCCCACCACTCCCCTCTCTACTTACCCCTCTCCCCATCCTAATACCGAACCTCCCCCCCCCCCTCCCAGATTTGCTCTATAGCCCAAGGCTGACGCTTTTCTTAGGCTTAGCCTAGGGCTCCAGGTTTTGGGTTTTCAGGAGAAAGACCTTGTACAGAGGTCAAGTTCTCAGCAGGTCACACTGAGGCTTTTCCTGTGAACGTGACTTGTCACTTTGGGTGTTGAACTGTTGTTGGCTGAGGTAGTGACCAGTTTCTGATACATTATCTCATCCTCTTGCGCCCAGGGAACTAGAGGTGGGAGATTTACCTGGGGAGTGAATACTCACAGGTGGTGTTCATCTTGTTAATCTCAGCTACTTATTAATCTTTCTAGGAAAAAAAAATGTCTGAAAATCCCCGCCCTCAAATGATTTTAATTATCTTAGCATGGTGAATTTCTCAGTCGGTAAGAAAAACATTTAGGCACTTCAATTTTGAAGATACTGCAGCAGCTATTATTTGCATTCCAAAATGCTATTTATTATGCGGGATTGACTAAGGCTGCCACACCAAAACTTGAGTGATCTAAAACCAAAATTGATGTCCCACCCCCCCACCATCCTTGTGGCTAGGATTCCAAAGTCAAAATGTCTACAGGTTTTTTTGACCGTGTAGGCTTTTTCCTTAGTGTGACAGACCTGTTCATCCATGCATGACTGTGTCCCTCTCCTCTCCTCTCCTCTCCTCTCCTCTCCTCTCCTCTCCTCGCCTCTCCTCTCCTCTCCTCTCCTCTCCTCTCCTCTCTTCTCCTCTCCAGTTCCCTCTCCTTTCCTTTCTCCTCCACTCCCCTCCAGCCCCCCTCTCCTCTCCCCTCCCCTTTCTTCTTTCCTGTCTTCTTCTCTCTCCTCCCCTTCTTTCCCCTCCCCTCTCCTCTCCCCTCCCCTTCCCTTCTCTTCTCTGGTTTTCTCTTCTTCAAAGGACCCTAATCCTATTAGATCCAACCTAACGGCCCCAGTTGAACTTATTCACCTCCTTAAAGACCACACCTCTCTCAAACACAGCCTTATTCCAGGGCTCCTAGGGCTTCCAGCTTCAACCTACAAATGAACTATAACTTTAAATACAATAAATTATTTCTGAAAACTATCTGTAACTTTCTACCATCAAAATCTTTGGCACAGATTGTCATTTAAAAAAAAAACAACTTCCTGGTTTCTACGCTCTGTGAAATGAACATGAACTTAGAAATAATAGAGCCAGGGACTCAAAGTGCAGCAAAGCAACTTGGGAGCCGTTGGCATCATCCATTCGCAGTAGGATTTGGAGACCATGCCTTCTTATATGTGGTTAAATCTATAAGGCCTGGAACTATTTATTGTGATTTACAGGAAGAAAGTTTTTTTTTTCTTTTCTTTTCTTTTTTTTTTTGGTTGGTTGGTTGGTTGATTGATTCCTTTTCTTCTTCTTCTCTTTTCTTTCTTTCTTTCTTTCTTTCTTTCTTTCTTTCTTTCTTTTTGTACTTTTGTGCTACAAAACTTTTCTTATTTAGTACATGAAAGGATAAAATATCTGTTATGTTGACTGTATGGGTTTTTTGTTGTTTTACTTTCGGGGTTCTGCTTGTTTGGTTGGTTTTGTTTTTGCTTTTGAGACGAGGTCTCCCTGGGTACTCCCAGGCCGGTCTCAAGCTCATGACAACTCTCCCTCCTCAGCCTCTCATGAATATACTCATGACTTTGACTCTATCTCCTGGAGATTGGAGTGGGCATCTGAGGGGAGAGTTTGTATAGTGATTCAGAGAGGAATTCAGAAGGCTGAGCACCTCCGCTGTTCACTGGCCAGGATATGTAAAAGAGTTCCCTTCTGCCTTGGGGCTATCTGTTCATCTATATAGTGGGATAAAGAAATAGCACTTACTTCATAGGGTTATTAAGAGACTTTGCTGTCTTTGTTCTGGTTATCAAGTCCTACATGGCCTTAAAATTTTTGCTGGAGTGTGTCTCCTGCCTGAAGCTCACATCTTAAGCCCACAGTCCCTGGATATTATTCTCTGCTTTTCAATTTTAGCATCAAGATTTCCTTTATTACTGGATAGATCCAGCATCCTAATCCAAAAGAATCTGAAATCCTCCAAAATCTGAAACTTTCTGAGTACTGGGATGATGTCACAAGAGGAAAATCCCACTCCTTGAAACTCCTTTTTCTGCAGGGTTTTTTTTTTATTCGAAGTATATAAAATTACCTTTGTGCTATGTGCACAAGATGTAATGAAACATGCAGATGTTGTGTTTAGACTTGGGTTCAGTCCTCAAAATATCTTACTATGTATATGGAAATATTAAAAAAAAAAACTCCAAATTTGAGACATGTTTGCTCCAAGCTTTTCAAACAAGGGGAAAGCACCCTGTGTGGAGAACAATCTTAACAGCTAGACTCACACCAACCACGTTCTACAGAGTGCCCTGCATGTGCCAAGGCTACCCTTAACGCTTTGCCTGCATTGCCTCTTAGTATAACTCTGAAGAATATGCATTGCTTGCTCAACTTAAGATAGGGAATTGAGAAACAAGGGATAAAATCCCTTGCCTATAGCCATCCTCGTGATAAATGCCAGTGTTGGGATGTACCCAAGTCAAAGTTAACTACCTTGATAATTCATCTTATTCTGTTTATTCCTCTCATGTATGTCTCAGAGTCACAGATCGCTGGCCTTGACTAGCCCAACTTAGTGAGTGTTTAGTGTTTTGTACAGTGACCTGGAAAATGATGTGGTAGTTTGCATTTTAATGACAGGAACAACATGTCAATCTGCACCGTGGTATTGACCATTGAAATGATTATTGAAACTGCTCTGATTTCCTTTTTAGGTTGTTAGAGATTTACAGGGACATTGTGCCAACCTGATGTATCGGCACAATAATATTATGCAATCTATATCAGCATAAAATATTTCAGCATCCTTAAATAAGCAAGAAAGCTGGCTATAGTCAAATAGCAATAACGACAAACAAATAACAATTCATCCTACTAGAAATCTATTAAATGTGCTGAGAATTGTGGGAAATTCCTTTTCTAGGCTGTTTTTCCCTTCTCATTTCCAAGTACATGTAAGTAGGGATCATTTGGGATTATGCTCGACCCTTACCTGATTTCCCTGAATTAAAAAACAAAAAACAAACTTCCAGTTGTTTTAGTTGAATCATTAATGTCCGTTCCAGTTTATGTAAAATGCCAAGTAAATATACCTTGCTATCAACCACGTTTGCTACACACCCACTTTTAAGTAAGACTGATAGATATCCCAGTTTCTGTAGATCTACCAGAACATGGCATAAAGGTCTCCTGGGACAGAGTGAGACAGTAAAGAAAGATAAAATTAAAGAGAGGAGAGATTGCCAATGTCAGGAAAGCCCTGAGTCCCCATCAGGAAGCTTGGGCTTTGGTCTTCAGTGGGTGCTAATGAAGTTCTTGCAGCTTCAAGGTGGGAGAGGCTGGTAGATAGGAGAAGTCTACCTAGAATGAACTGAAAATAGTAAAGACATGAAATAGGGGGCTGGAGAGATGGCTCATTGGTTAAGAGCACTGGCTGCTCTTCCAGAAGTCCTGAGTTCAATTCCCAGCAACGACATGGTGGCTCACTACCATCTGTAATAAGGATCCAATACCCTCTTCTGGTGTCTGAAGACAGCGACAGTGTATTCATATACATGAAATAATAAATAAATCTTAAAACAACAACAACAAAGACATGAAATAGGGACAAAACTTAAACATCTCTTGAGTAATCTAGCACAAAGTGATAGGACCTTAGGGACACACAGTGCATCTAGAGGGGAAAGGAACAGGCAAGGAAAATCCTTTAAAACTCAATGAGGAGACTCCCTTGAGAAGTCAACATCCACTCCAGGCATGACTTGCTGTCTTATATGTGTCTCTTTCCCACACTTTCAAAGTTCGTGTTTAACTCTATGTTACAACCACTTCTTCTTCTTCTTCTTCTTCTTCTTCTTCTTCTTCTTCTTCTTCTTCTTCTTCTTCTTCTTCTTCTCCTCCTCCTCCTCCTCCTCCTCCTCCTCCTCCTCTTCCTCCTCCTCCTCCTCCTCTTCCTCCTCCTCCTCTTCCTCCTCCTCCACCTCTTCTTCTTCATTTATTTACTTATTTATTTCATGTATGTGAGTACACTGTCACTATCTTCAGACACACCAGAAAAGGGCATCAGATCCCCTTACAGAAGGTTGTGAACCACCATGTGGTTGCTGGGAATTGAACTCAGGACCTCTGGAAGAGCCCTCAGTGCTCTACCCCTCTGAGCCATCTCTCCAACCCCTACAACCACTTCTTAATCAACTCCAACTTAGTTCCATAAGATAATAGATAAATCAATCGTTCAAGAAAGCTTCCACATGCCTAGAGTTAGTCAGCATGAGTGTCGTCCCTGCCCCTGCTTGGTTTGAGTATGCTCTCAACTGAAGACTTCTGTAAACAAACATGCCTGTCACTGCCTTGGACATCTGACTCTGTGTGGTCAGACTGAATACACTATGTAGGACAGAATTTCCCATTCTGTGAGGAGTGCACAGGCTGCCCCTGGGTGTCAGATACGTGGCTGAACCTTCTGTACCTGCATTTGGCGTTTCTCAGCTTCTCTTCCAACTGAGGAGGCTCACTGTAAATCATGGCACCCTACATACCCTATATACCTGTTGTCACCAATGCATAGGTTGACTATACTCTTCTTGGTTTAAATTTATTTCTAAAATAAACTCAATCATTACATATTTGAAGCCTAGGAGTCCATGGATCAATAGACATTGATGTTTTTTAGTAAAACTCACTGACAAAAATTATAAGAATTAAATATTACTTGCATTAGAAATATAACTTTCACCTTTCCGAGTGACTTTTTTTTTTTTAATTTGAGGAAAACATAATTCATTTTGGCTTAGGAATTTTGCCAAGCTTTGTCTTTCCTTTTGAGAACAGAAAAATTGGCTTGGCAGTTATATAACTGAATTGTCAAATAATGTTAAATATGCACCCACACACACATATAACATACATACATACATACATATATACATACATGCATGCATACATACATATATATATATATATATATGGAATTTTGAGGCTGGAAAATGGCTCAGTGGATTAATTGCTTTTCATGTACATATGAAGGTTTGAGTTGGAATCCCCAGAATCCACATAGACATAGACATGGTAACACACGCAGTACTCCCAGGGCAAGATAGGAAACAGAGAAAAGATTATGCCAGGTAGCTCACGGGCCAGTCAGCCTAGTAAAACCTGTGACAAGGAAAACCCATTTCCAGCAAGGTGGAATACGACAGCACGGCATATTACATGACAAGGTTGCCATGTAACCTCTACATATATGCCATGATATACCTGTGCACTAGCACTCACACACACTAACACGCACACACATATGCACATATGGTACACACTGACCCTGGCCAAAGAAGCTTGTACCCCAAATAGAAGCATCAGATTTCTAATTGAAATGTTTTTAATACCATGGTGTTCTCCAAACTCTAGCTTCTAGAGCACGCAGAGAGGCGTGGAGCCCTGCCAGCACCTGGCTTTATCACAGTTTAAATGGGGTTTTAAGTGTTTGTTTCCAGGACAGCTTCTCTCAGACCAGGCACTTCCCAGTTACATTGTTTCTTTGTTCTGCCGGATGTACAAAGGATTGACTGTTTTGTTTTCTGGCTCAGAGAGATTAGATAAAGTCTGCATTTCTGAAGTTCAACCTCTAGGCACGCAACCTTAAAATTCACTTTTACGACTCATATTTTGCAGATTCTGTATGTTTAGATTATACTGGTCATAACATTTTCTTTAACTTTTCTCTGGCTTGGGAGTAGACATAGATGGCCAGACTTGTCTCTACGGAACTAGTACTGGGTGAAATGACCCCATTCACCCTTGTTCTTAAAATGCTGCTTCAGCAAAAATGTTTCCATTTGGTCCGCCATATTGTTTTTGAGGCTCCCTGGCCATTTGAAGCTCACGATGGTGATTACGCTATTCTTGCCAGGTTACTGAAAAACTTTATGTGAGGAGAAATTACCGTTTTTCCTTTTAATATGGCATCTGTTGTGTAAGATAAAAAATTTAAATAACATTTACTCTCATCACTACCCCCCAAAAACTCTAGTTTTCAGTAGAAGAAAAAAATCTATGAAAAAAACTCATCTTGGGAAGTTTTTATTTGAACTTAAGAGTCAGAAGAACTATATCCAAAATTTTACCAAGACTTTTTCTTATAACAAAAGCCATTGAAGATATTATCAGTTTAGTTTGCAAAAAACAAATTGTTTTATTTTTGCCTCCTTGTTATCAGTGATCCAGAAGAAAACATTTATTTCTTTGATAAATGAAACAGAAATAAGATTTTGTACTGAGTACCCATTACATGCTAGGTAAACTCTCCTCTGTATCTGGTTTACTCACAAGACTCCTCGGAACTCTGGCTGTATTCCACACATGACGTCTTGTTCACCCAAAGACACTCTTAAAAACTGCCTGCCCACAAATGCCATTTGAATATAGAATAAGGTTAGCTTAACTTGTTGGAGTCGTGTCCGTTCCAAACGGGTGTCTTCTTCAAATGGTACTTTTATTATAAGGTCCATAATTCTTGGTGTCATGAACAAAGCGCAGTCCATCGGGAGGTGGTCAAAGTTGAGAGGTCTGTGTAACTGTGCCACTCAAACGAATGGCCTGATGTATAAATTGCTCCCCGATGTCTCCTTCCGACCTGTGGAGCCAATACTATGCAAGATTGCTAAGTTTCTCTCAGGTCCGTGTTTCTCAGTGGCTCTACCCCCTGCATGTGAAGTAGGGACAGCCTAACTTCATACATTCCACTCCTCACTATATCTAAAGAATACTGTTGACCTTTGACCTATTTCCCAATCCCGGGATACCCTCTTCATCCTGATTCAAGTTCAATGGTTAGAAGTCTCGAGGGGGGGTGGCGAGTAGCTCCCCCAGCTGTCCCTGACTGGGAGAACTGACGAAGCTAATTGTTAGGTATAAAACCCTGTCGATCCTGCCAGCTCTGGCAACTCCAGCATGCCCCAGAAAGAAGATTTTAAAAACAGGGATATTGGTATTCCCAGCTGTTGGGAGCATCGATTTCGGTAAGGAAATCTATTTTAGGATCAATATCACATCTGTGTCTTTTGCGATTACCTAATTGCTAGAAACTATCCAAACGTATATATGTAAATGGCACCCAGCATGTACAACCCGGGAAAAAGCTGGGTACAAATTCCAAACTCCTATTATCTCCTAATAGTTTGTGTTTTCTGGTTGGAGCTTCACGGTATCGAGCCGAGTACACTGCTGCATGCCTGTCAGTGTGTCAACACATGCTGAACTTGCAAGTCAAAGGAAAAGTAGCCTTGACTGAATTTTCTAGATCAGATCTACCTTAACCAAAAGGCCTTCTCAGAGATCAGAGTTCTCGTCAGGGAGCTGTGTCTTTGCAAAATGAGGCAGAGGTTTGCAAGTACAGCAATACACCAAGGATCCCCACCTCACCCTCACTCCCACCTCCCACCCCCTACCCTTCTACCCCTTACCCCTCAACCCCAGCAGGAGATTCTTCATATTTTTAAGGAACCTGAAAGGGGCTGCAGCAGCAGCAGCAACACCTATTTTCAATGGGCTCACGCTGTCTTCTCTTTGATGCCATTTGCAGATCCCTCGCCCCCTGCCAGGTTTGAAGTCAACCCTGAGAGGATCACCTCAACCACCCTGCAGGTTCGGTGGACTCCGTCTTCTGGAAGAGTCACCTGGTATGAGGTGCAATTGTTTGATCATAACAATCAAAAGATACAAGAAGTCCGAGTTCAAGAAAGTACCACGTGGAGCCAATACACTTTTCTGAACCTCACGGCGGGGAACAACTACAAAATGGCCATCACAGCCGTTTCGGGAGAAAAACGCTCCTCTCCTGTGTATACCAACGGATCTACAGGTAAGACTGGTGTTGTCTGTGGTTAAGGGTCAGCAGTATCTTTTTGTCTTTTTCTTCTTTTTAATGGTACTGGGGAGAATGAAACCTCAGAGACTCATGCGTGCTGGGCAAACGCTCCCCTCCTCTGGCGATTTCAAAATTATCTGCTATTCAAGAAACAAGAAAATGCCACCCATCATAAGTGAATAATGTTGATAATATGTTAAGAGGATATTTAATAGAGAGAGAAGACTGGGCTGACTGACATAGGATGTGTGAATGTGTCGCTACATTGCTAGGTGATTTCGAACAAGTCAGGAGATTTCTCTAAGAGCGGAATTTTCTCTGATTTAAAATAGATACTCCTTACAGGTCTGTCTAATTCAAACCCAGGAAAATGAAATTTTTCATTTCCCAAATTTGTGTCACAGAATTTATTTTTCATCTTTTGTATATTCTCGTAATATCAAGTTATGATGTCTTCTAAATGCCCCTGGGTTTAAAATAGGGTTTTTTTTTTTGCTTCTTGGCAATGTTGGAAAATAAGTCCTTTGACGTCCCCGTGTGTCATATCCCTCCCAGGAGATGCGTGGCTTCCCTGTCACTGACCCCTCACTCATTTTATCTGGCCATTTCTATCTCTTTCTATCTTCATCTCCCAAAATTTATTCCTTTGTCTTTTCTATTTATTATTTCTTGTCATGTCGTACTACACTGCATAGGAGACACCTGCCTTCATCGCTAGAAAACAGGAGAGATAAACAAGCCATGTGTGATATCCCTTTAGCTCATAAAGCCTGTGGACTTTATAAAGATGGTTAACGAATGTCCCAGTGAACTGTCAAGGAGCCATTACTGAGTATTGCTATGATCCAAGTTAAACTATAGAGAAGAGTATAAATAAATGTATAAATGAAAGAACTATCTCTTGTCTTCTATAAGGGGACTATGAATGACCTTGCAGCCGTGTGTTTTCATCCCACTAGTACCATCTCCAGTGAAAGATCTTCGAATTTCTCCCAGTCTTAATTCTCTCCTAATTTCCTGGTCTCGTGGTTCTGGGAATGTGGAACACTACAGGCTGGTGCTAACGGGTAAAGGGGCCATCGTCCAAGACACGAACGTGGACAAGCGTGATACTTCCTATGCTTTTCACGGGCTAACCCCTGGTCGACTCTACAACCTCACTATTGTCTCCATGGCCTCGGGACGACAAAACTCCACGTGGAAACTGGCGAGGACCGGTAAGTTCCTCCTCTTTGCTAAACAAGAGCAAAGTTCAAATCGAGTTTAAATCCGGTTTGCTATCTGAATAATGGTACAGTAGGACAAACTGAAATTCATGTGACCTATAGAAAGACTTTAACGTATATCCATCTTCATGAAGAAAAATGAATCGCTTTTATTCTAAAGTTGAAGCTAGCCCTTGGCAACATTTTGAAGCAAAGTCGCTGATGTCGTTTAAACTTTTTTCCATTTAATACACACCTGAAGTTCCCTGGCTCTGGCTCTTAAGAAGGCATCTTGTATCTTTGTGAGCACCTACAGTGAGTTTGGAGTGCTTTTCTTAATGCTATATAGAGACATGTTCTTGTGTGACAGTCATTTCTAAAACCCTCCACCCAAGAAAACATGACATGGGACCCAGTTGCTCAGCCTAACCTAAACTGAAAGAAAAAAAAAATTGGTTCTACTTAGAAATGAATTGTTCATTCACTGATTCATCCAGACTATTCTTCCTGAGTGTTGGGTATAAGTCAAGGTTAGTACCAATCAAGATAGACAATGTCAGAGCCCTCCTGGAACTTAGGTTCAAATGTTCCTGATTTATATAATGTATTCATAAACATCTCTTTGTAAGTTATCTAATTTTATAGTAAGGTGTAAAATAGGTAATGCCTTTGAAATTGTTCTAGTGGGGGAGAATATCTGCCAACTATAGGAAGCTAAGGAGAGCGATATTGGAGACTGCTACATACACATATATCTCTTATTACACACTTCAGAAATATGTAGATGTACTTAAGAAAGAAGCACAAGATATCACAAGAAAATAAAGCCAGGTGCACACCTGTAATTCCAGCACTTGGGAAGCTGAGGGAGAAGAATCATAAGTTTGAGGATAGACTTGATTATATAGCAAGTCCTAGGCCATCTTGGATGAGAGAGAGAGAGAGAGAGAGAGAGAGAGAGAGAGAGAGAGAGAAACAAAGATAGACACAGACACAAATATACAAAGAGAGATTCAGAGAGAGAGAGAGAGAGAGACAGAGACAGAGACAGAGAGACAGAAAGAGACAGAAAAACAAAGACAGACACAGAGACATAATGAGAGATTTAGAGAAAGAGAGAGAGACAGAGACAGAGAGAACAAATTACCCTTCTGAGCATCCTGTGTAAAATCACTGTGCTATGTATGCTCAGTCTTCTAGGGAAATGGTATTAATTTGTATTACACCATCAGGCATAGTTACAGCATGTGTAAGAGGTAGGAGAAATATCCATCAAACTTTATCTCTTCTCATGACTTTTCCTTTGATGAACGAGCAACACGGCTCTTTAACTTTATCATGACTTAATATAAAAAGCATTTCAATGGATTGGAGAGATGGCTCAGCTGCTAAGAGTGCTTACTGCTCTTCCAGAGTTTGGCTGCTAGCACCCTCACTGGGCAGCTCACACCTGTCTGTAACGCCAGCTCCCTGTAACCAATGTCCTCTTCTGGCATCTGTGTGTGCACACTTGCACATATGTGACACACAAACTCACACACACACACACCCTTTGAAAAGTATTTAAACACGCAAATTTGCACAACTACCAACTAATCAACCTACTTAGAACTTAGTTGTTTAAATAAGTAAACATCCGGACACACTCACAAAGAAATTAAGTCAATGGAAGACCTCATTGTAAATTCTGGCTAAAGGATCCCAGAGCTGTGAAGGGATACAGACAATCTTCTAACCAAACTTTATTTGCTAGTAAGCATCAAGGCATAGTGAGACTGGCAGAGAAATGCCCAGGATCCTGTGAGCAGCTTGCGAGTCCCACCAGAATCCAGGCTGTAGACTACAGGATAGCTCTCTTACCACGGCACAGTCTTTCTTGGATTTCCAGTAACGTTTTGTCTCTCAAGTGATTTTTCTCTTGATCAAAGATTATGTCCTGTAGACATTAAAGTTTAGATCAAAACGAGGCCAGATGAAGGGGAGGGATGAGGAGTAAATTCTCTTTTCCATTCTTTGCTGATTAGCTCCTATGGAAGTCTCAAATCTGAAGGTGACAAATGACGGCAGTATGACCTCTCTAAACGTGAAGTGGCAGAAACCTCTTGGGGATGTGGATTCCTACAGCATTACCCTGTCTCACCAAGGGACCGTCAAGGAATCCAAAACATTAGCATCTCGTGTTACTGAAACTCAGTTTAAGGACTTAGTCCCCGGCCGGCTTTACCAAGTTACCATCAGCTGTGTCTCTGGTGAACTCTCTGCTGAGAAGTCGGCGACGGGCAGGACAGGTGAGTCGGCCTCTGGAATCGTCTCTGGTTGCCTCAATCATTCTCAGATATAGCTCAGAATAGGACAAAATCATGGAGAAAGGGCCTTCTTTTCCTACCTGAGAAGTAGAGTTTTTATGACCAAGAATGTCCCTGGAATAGAACCGACACACAGAATCAAACAGAGGCTTTAACTACATACATTGTGTCATTTAAGCAAATGTGCTTGAGTTCCTGTGTCATCTGCAGGTTGTCCCTGTTTTCTGCTTTCTCATGCCCCATCACCTAAGTATCACAAATCCACTATCACCAATGCCAATGAAGAAAACATTTCTGCTTCATTCTTATAATAAGGCCAACTTAGCATTTCATGGTGTTTCCCATAAATAATTTTATTCATTTATGCTAATGAACACTTATCTCTTTCTTTACTTGAATAAATTACTGTACTATGAACCTTGCACCTTATTAAAATGGTCATGGTGTACCATTGCTTTTAAGACAAGGTTCTGCAAAGTACACCCTGTGGGCAAGCCCACTTCGTGGCTTGGATTTGTATTTCTAAAACTAAAAATATAACCTTTCAGGGGTCATTTATGTAGTGCAATAAAGGATTATTTGCTGACTTTTGCTTAATAGATACTACATTTTATCCAAAGACGTAACACACACACACCAAGAATAGTGTCCTTTAAAAATGCCAATGGCATTGACAATTTCATGTGTCGGACCCTGTGCAAACACTTTAAACCTACTTCATGTATTTATTGCAAGAAGACTGTAAGCTAAGAGCTATGCTGTTAGCACAGACTTTGTGCAGATAAGCTGAAATAATTGAATAACTTATTCATGGCCATCTGGCCAGGAACGTACTGGAACTTGAATTCAAGGGAGGTGGTTCAATTTGAGTCCAGTCTCAGTGTCGTTAGAGACCTCAAGTAAGAGCGATATGGTCAGAAAAGACCAAGAGCAATATTCTCTTCCAGAAGAGCAGTAGACTCTTGGGTGTGATGGCCTTGCAGGGGAACCTAGAAAGAATGAACTTCCTGGGAAATGGAATGAGAAAGAAGAAATGTCTGTGTGAGTGAACAGTTGGAACAGAGGCTCAGAGGTGGAAGAGCTCAGCTGTGCAGCATCCACTCCTGAACACACTGAAAAGGAAAGGGAAGGAGGGGCCGTGGCTACAGAGTGGCGTCAAAGGGGCCGCCTAGGAGGAGAGCAGGTCTAAACTTGAGACACAGATGTAAGCGAAGGACTCAAGTTTTGTTTGGTGGTTTTTGAAGAGATTCTGTTTGCTCTCAAACCCTGCCCAAAGTCATATGCATGAAGTTTGTTCTTTCCAGTGGGAATTTAAATAAATGAGGATGCTTCACCACCACAACAGACAGTATCTTTTTCAAAAGGTATCACATTTGCCAGTGTCACCATCAGGAGATACACTGTCAGTATATCTCCAGGGCCGGCAGACAAGCAGTGAAAGGCAACAGTCACAATGCTACCCTGTGAACAGTGTGGCAAGAGACTACATACCCTTATTGAAATAATTTTCACATGCATTTCTTTTTCTTGAATGTTAAATGTTTTCAAAATTAAGGGGTGGAGGGAGAGAGAGAGAGAGAGAGAGAGAGAGAGAGCTCACCTGATGTACACAGATATCCAAAGGCAATTCAAATGTGTTCAATAGCAAACACTGTGTTCTCTATATTGCTTCCCATAAAAAGCAAACGAATATTCTTAATTTTTTTTGTTTTGTTTTGCTTTCAATACCTTCTCGTGTCCTTGTTTAGTTCCAGAAAAAGTGAAGAACCTGGTTTCCTACAACGAGATTTGGATGAAGTCCTTTGCGGTGAACTGGACGCCCCCTGCTGGAGATTGGGAGCATTATCGCATCCTGCTCTTCAATGAGTCCGTGGTCCTTCTCAACACCACAGTGGGAAAGGAAGAAACACACTATGCCCTGGACGGCTTGGAGCTCATACCAGGAAGACAGTATGAGGTAGAAGTCACTGTTGAGAGCGGAAATCTGAGGAACTCCGAGCGCTGCCAAGGCAGAACAGGTAAAACAAGCGCGATTGGCAGAACTTAATTCATTCCCTGCTTCATAGAACCACGGATGTTTAATTTCTGTACTCTCTAAAGGTGAGCTATTATTACAAGGCTAACAGGGTTTCAAACATTTAATTTTGTCAGTTTTGAACATCAAGCCTCCTTTCCACTGGTAACTATCATTTCATGAAAGAAAAGACATTTCAAAGATTTATTTTTATGCCGGGTGATGTCGGACACGGCTTTTTAATCCCAGGCAAAGAAGGAGGCAGGCAGCCTGGTCTACAGAGTGACCAGCAGGGCTACACAGAGAAACTCCTGAATTTAAACTGTGTGTTGAGGGAGGCCGTGGCCGCGGTGAGGTGGGAGGACAGGGAAGGGAATCGGGGGCATTGGTATGTGCCAAAATCCAGCAGAGGGCAGAGGCTCCCATAGAGCTGGCATTACAGGCACTTGTGAGATGCTCAACATGAGTGCTGGGAACTAAACCCAGGTCCTATACCAGAGCAGCAAGCACTCATACATAACCACTGAGCTATTTCTTTAGCCCTGAGGAAAGACATTTTAGATGCTGCCAAAACCACAGAAAAGATACAATCTGAGAGTAAAAACCAATCTTTCAAAGAGCATTGGTAACCAAGTTTCCACTGCCTTGACCTAATATCGACTAGCTGAAAATTTCCGTACAGGGTAGGGTGATTGACGTCCTGTTTGAATGGCAGGAAAGGGTGGGTTAGGATCCATGGATTCTGATCATTCTGCTGTCCCCATTACATTGCAATTTCTTTAGCAAATCACAAACACCGGAACCTGTTTTTCTCAACGTTCAAGTATGACCGTTATCCTCCAGCATTTCTATGATGATGCAGAACAGACCGTAATTAAAGTGAACTCGATCTCCCGTAGTCCTGCCTGATAAAGAAATGACTGCACTGGCTCAGTGTTCTTGAGAGAATGCCAGAGAGGATGTCTGTGGTAGCCCCTTCACGCACCACCTGTATCTCTCAGTGATCTTTTCGTCCTCCAATACTAACGTCAAGGGGGTGATGCTCAAAGTCCTAGCCAGCTTAAGCCAAGGCACTGTCAGGACTCACAGTACATGTGTCTTTCTTGTCCCCCAGTATTTTACCAGTCACCTCAAACAACCTGGAAATGTAAGCTGAATGAAAAGTTGGGTCACACTGTCATGGTTTGAGTATGCCTAGCCCAGGGAGTGGCATTATTTGGGAGTGTGGCTTTGTTGGAGTAGGTGTGTCTCTGTGGGAGTAGGCTTTTAGTTCTCTGCCTGGAAGTAGTCTTCTAGAGCAGCCTTCAGATGAACATGTAGAACTCTCAGTTCCTCCAGCACCATGCCTGCCTGTATACTGTTATGTTTCCACCTTGATGATAATGAACTGAACCTCTAAACCTGTAAGCCCAGCCCCAATTAAATGTCCTTATAGGACTTGCCTTGGTCATAGTGTCTGTTCACAGCAGTAAAACCCTAAGACACACCCTATTGGCACAATTCTGAAGTGAACCCTCCCTCCCCAGGCTCCAACTTTGATTTTTATTTATTTCATGCTGAATTTGCTTTCAGATTATAATATTTTTTCCTTCGGTTTCTAATGTGCAGCTTCATCTTCTAGCTTAGAAACAATTGTTCCTTCCCGATAAGGTTCACATCCACTCTGCTGGAGGGGTCAGAGAGCTGGATCTCAGCCCTGCATATGTAGCAGGGCATTGTAAGTGCTTTGCTCGCCCGAGAGTCTACCGCAAAACCCTTAACTGTCTCTCAGCCTGCATTTTAAAGCTTGAACAAAGCAACTCAACACTGTTTGGGGGCTACTGGCCCAGTGCCCCGCCCCCACATACCTGTGCAAGCTAAAAGGGCTGACCCTGCTTCTTTAAAAATGTCATCTTTCAGATTCTTGGTGACATTTTTCAGGAACACAGGCATTTGATAGCCTGGGAGGTTTTGCAGATGTCCTTTGAGTGGATGCAGAAAGTTAGAACCCCTTGATTTGTGTATATTTTTTTTTCTAGATTTTCTGGTTCATTAGAATAGCAAACCATTTTCACAGGTCACCTAGGGGTCATTTTACTACCACACTGGCAGGTGATGCACAAAGTACCTTGAGGTAGATCTTGATACATAAAATCATTGGTTTTCTTTTTTTTACATTGATGAAAGATTCAGTGGCCCATTACCACAAAACTTCAGAAAATCTCAAATCAAACTTTAATTTTATACAGCCGACTCTTATAATGTGGCTTGCCATTGTTTTGTGGGGGTCATTATTTTGCTGTTAGCAATGTCTTGGAGAAATTATAATGATAATGCCTTTTAAAGAAGAGGAGTAGCCAGCTGGGGGTGGTGGCACACGCCTTTAATCCCAGCACTTGGGAGGCAGAGGCAGGTGGATTTCTGAGTTTGAGGCCAGCCTGGTCTACAAAGTGAGTTCCAGGACAGCCAGGGCTACACAGAGAAACCCTGTCTCAAAAAAAAAAAAAAAAAGAAAGAAAAAAAAAAAGAAGAGGAGGAAATCAAGATTCCTTTAAGATAAGGGCTGCCCTTTCTACGACTGTAACTATCGCTCTCCAATTGTCTCCTCTTCGTGGCACAGCATGGTCCCCTCAGAAATAAACGGAGGAGCAATTGGTCTTTCTGAAGTTTGAGAGCAATAAATACTTCTCTCTCCACTCAAATACGCAAGCATAACCTATTCTTTTTAGTTTTGTGGGTCATGGGATTTTTAAAAATTATTTTCAAAACAATGACCCACAAGAAGAGAGGATCTCCCGGCTAGCGACATGGCTGGACGGTTAAGACCACTCCCAACTCCTGTAGAGGCCAGAACGGGTAGAAAAGAGTAGCTCTCTAAAAACGCCTAATGGTTGTGACTGAACCAATGACCCCAAGTCTCAATTGATTTTTTCCTCAGTACCCCTGGCTGTCCTCCAGCTTCGTGTCAAACACGCTAACGAAACTTCACTGGGCATCACGTGGCGGGCCCCTCCAGGCGAATGGGAGGAGTACATCATTTCGCTGATGGACAGAGAGCTCTTTGTAATCCACAAGTCACTCTCCAAAGATGCCAAAGAATTCACGTTTACAAACCTGATGCCTGGACGGAATTACAAGGCTACCATCACTAGTATGAGTGGAGATTTAAAACAGTCATCTTCAATCAAAGGAAGAACGGGTAAAGGCACTCACAAATTTTACATTTGACAATGGGCTATCCACAGAAATTTGCAACTATCCATTAAGTGCCTGCCAAGCCTATTATGTACTCGGCAGGACATTATGAACCTTCCTATCGTATTTCCTACTTTACCACAGTTCTTCTTTTGCTTAGGTGTATTTTACTCATTGAAAAATATTAGAGAGTAAGATTGACATGAAGTTCTATCTGCAGAAGAGAAGGAAGAGATGGGACACTATTGAGAACAGGGAGTGTGATAGAAAGTATTATTTTTAATTATTAAAAAAGCAGGATACTTTATGTGGATTATAATTTCTAAAGGAAGGGAGAATATTGACATCATCAGGAGAGGGGTGAGGGATGTGGGATCTATACACATCTCCTTCTTTTGGAAGGAGAATTGATAATTTAACATCAGAGTCAGCAGGGCAGGGGACAGGGAGTTTGTGAGTGCCAATGCCACCAGGTAGAAGGATGCTGTGCTGAGCCCCGCTCTAAAAATTGCTGCCCATTTCTCACTGATGTGAGAAGCCACATCCTCATCAAGGCAGGCATTAGCAGTGTATAAGCTCTGGATAGCCCGGACTGTCTCTCTCCTTCCTCAACTTTTTAAAATATGTATGAGTGATTGTCTGTGTGTACCTACGTGTGCTATCATGAGTGTGCCCGGTACCCATGGTGGCCAGCAGAGAATGTCCTATCCCCAGGACCAGAGTTACAAAGAGTTGTGAGCCAGATCCACCGTGTGGATGCTAGGAAATAAACCCAGGTCCTCTGCAAAAGAAGAAGCAAATGTTCTGAACCGCTGGGTCGCCTACCCAGCTCTTCTATCTCTCCCTGTAAATTCTACCTCCCCAAAATACGGTTTTGTGAAGTCGTGCAGTCTTTGGCTTTTCTTCCCACTTACCACCTGTTTGTCCTCCGTCCCTGTGTTCTGGAAGCTTCACATCAGAGGGTTTTCCTTCGTCTGGAAGGTCGTTCTTTAAATTCTTTATTGAAAAGGTCCTAGGGACAAACTCTCTCCACTTTTCCTTTTATTTCTGGGCGTGTCTTTTTATAGCTCTTGGTTTTACACAGCGGTTTCCTATGTTTTTGTCTTTTGCTGAATGATATTTTCTATAAGGGCACTGGGAATATTCTCCTAGCCTCTCTGGCACTTACTGTCTCCACTGAAAAGCAGGCCTCCAGGGTAATTCTTGCTTTCTTGTGAGGAGCCTGTTTAACATGGCTGCTCTAAGCACCTCTCCCCCTGTTCCTCTGTTCCACAGGGACAATCTAGGTACAGAAATCCTTTTGCTCATTTCCCTGCGATTTCTTGGGATGTCTGTTCTTTCAGATTAGCGCCTTTTCTCAATCCTGCACATTTTCAGCCGTTAACTCTCCAGTTTTGCCTCTTGACTCTTTCCCGTTCCCCATTTGTAAGAGACACAATCCCATGTATTTGCTTTCTGGTCTGCAATCGGCTTGATTTCTTCAGCTGTTTGTTTCGGCTCATCAATTCAGCTCTGTCTCACTGTTAAAACCTCTTATAGTTCTCACTGTCAAATAGTTTCTGGTTTTTCTCCCAAGTCTATATATGTCCTTTTGTTCTTGGTTAAGTGTATACCCACACACATTCACAAGCATAGACACACACTCACGTACACATACATATACGCACACTCACACACTCACACACACATACACACTCACACACAGACATACACTCACACACACAGGTTGAGCAAGTCACACACTTACACACACACACACTTACAAACATACACACAGGTTGAGCATGAGTTTCATGACTAAGCTATACCCCAAGACCTTTAGATATGTTTTAACTGTATTCTTTTATAACTGTATCTACACTTAAATGTTTGCTTTGTGTTCTGTCCAGTCATTAGGCTGAAATCTGAAGTCTTCAGCAGTTAAAGACTATTTTTGTCTCTTGATTTTTTTTTCCTGTTATTTGATTGTGTTGCTTTATTTCTTTAAATGTTCCTCTTTTTTTCTCTAGGGTTATATTCCCTGGAATCTTCTGTAAGAACTCTATAAGGCATTCTTACAAGATGCCCTTCGCATTTCAGAAAGAATTCTCTTTTGCTTCTTCCATGTACTTAGGACTGTTGTCAACTCAGACCTAGTTAAATATAATTAGTTTGAGGGTTTTGAACACACACATTTTGTAAGCACATGACAAGTATCTCAAGGTTAAAAATTCCCCAGAAAGTTTGGGTTTTAGATCAAGGGCAGAGACTTTCCCAGGATATATAAAGTACACAAACACACACACAAATAACCCTCAAAGAAAATTGCTCTCTCCAGCAGATATTAAGAAGGTTCAATGGGATGGAGAGTAGAGAAGAATAAACTTGCAGGATGCAGTTCTGTGTAGCCTCAGCCGTCAGCTTCTCAGCCTGGGGGGTGTTTTACACTTTACCCCCCATCTCCAAGATCCTGCAGTACCATAAAATCAAAGTGTGCATTCATGTCTGAAACACACGCCTATGGCAGCAGTTCGCCTCAGTAATCCAATGGGCTGCCGCTCATTTACTGGCCTCTGAGAATTCCTTCCTTCCTTCCTTGACAATATATTGCTCCATTTGTTTTTATTTTTATTCAATATGTGGGATATGTTTATTGGGGTGATTTTTCACGGTAATAATCTAGCATGCTGCTGGAAATGAAAGCCCGGGGCATTGTTTCAGACATAATATTCTCATCCATCCTACCATTCATACTGTTGGGTGACATTATAAATGTAGTATAGCATTTGTTTAACTTTGTGTAAGGAACTGTTGGTGTCTTTCCTACAGCAATTAAAACATTTACTTTCAAAAACAACAACAACAACAACAAACCCAAACATTTACTTTCTTGTGTTTTGAGATGGGGTTCTCACTACTGGTGCCTCAAACCCCTGGGTTCAAGTGTTCCTTCTGTCCCCATTAGGTGGCTGGGACTCTAGGCATTTGCCACCATGCCCAGCTAGAGTATTAGAGTATATATATATATATATATATATATATATATATATATATATATTTCAGTAAACAATGTATTAGAGCTCCAGACAGCACTTGGCATTGTCTGTCTCTGTGCCCGTTTACTTTAAAATTCAGCCATTCCAGTAGACGTGTGGGTGGGATCTCACGTCTAACGGCTTGAGAACCCTTTCCTACGCCTGTTCACGGTTGTCTCCTTTTGGAAAGTTTATGGTCAGATATTTTGCTCATTGTCCAATACCACTGTTAGTTTTCTTAACAATTCTGTATGCATATGTGTGTGGTATACACATGTGCGAGCTCACACTGAAGCCGGTACATGCCTGCATATGTTGTATGCACATGCGCGCGCAAGTGGAAGCGGATACACTCACTGACACGAGTGACTGGATGGAATCCAGAGGTTGATACTAGGATGTCATCTTTTGTCTATCAGTTTTCCACTCTTTTTAAATTTTAAAACTGTCTGTTTGTTTTTCTTTCTGAGTTTGTGGGCATACGCATACTGTAGCACATGTAAGGGAATCAGGTGACAATTCCTGGGAGGCAGTGCTCGCTCCTTGTACCACGTGAGTCTCAGGGACGGAACACAGTTCATCCGGCCTGGCAGCAAATGCATTAACCTGCTGAGAATTCCTTCTGTCTCGCCAGCCCACACTTGATTTTTAAAGACGGGTGTCTCAGTAAATCTGAAGCTTATGGCTTCAGCTGGACTGGCCGGCCAGAGAACTCCCAGGATACTCTAGCCTCAGTCTCCAGCCCTAAGGTTACAGGAACGCGCATGCGTCACTTTGCCTGCCTTTCGCAGGCGGACTAGGATACCCTTTCGGGTTCTGAGGTTTGTCCAGCAAATACATAACCCACTGAGCCATCTCTCCAGCCCAACGAAGAAACGTTTTGAGACTTCTTGATTCTTACACACAATTTAGAAATGTATATTGAAAAATATTCTAATGTGTGGCTTCTTTGTTGAAATTATTGAATCGAATGTGTTTCGGTGAGTAGCGGTGCTTGATTTTGACATCTGACTGATAAGATCTCTCGTAGACAACACTCTTGGCATCACACCTCA
This sequence comes from Grammomys surdaster, assembly GCF_004785775.1. Lineage (NCBI taxonomy): Eukaryota > Metazoa > Chordata > Mammalia > Rodentia > Muridae > Grammomys > Grammomys surdaster. Next base: position 6,115,303 of record NW_021621071.1, read on the forward strand.
AACCTCTTTGCTTAATGAAGGGCTACAGAGACTCTTCCTTGGAAGACTTTTAGCTTTAGAATTCATATGTGTATATGTGTATATATATATATAGTCCAATACCCACATGCACACACACATATATATCACTCAAAGACAGCTTAGTTTATTTATATATAATGCATATATATTTTATGTTTCATCTATTCTAATAAAATACTTCTATGATCTATTTTATACACACATATATAGATAGATAGATAGATAGATAGATATTATATGTGCTAATATATATAATATATATTCATTCATCTTTTCCTGAACTTCCAATTCTGTTCCATCCACTTATATTTCTGCCTGTCCTAGGCCCGTTTTATTCATAATGTCCTGATTACTATAACTTTCTAGTAAAATTGGCTATTTGCCCTTCACCTTTGTTTATGTAGTTAGTGTGAGCAGAGGCGATGTTTTTGGTTTTGTTTCGTTTTGTTTTAACTCTTTGATAGCTGTTGCTCCTTTACTTCCTGTATAGAATTTTTAATCAGATGGTTCTACTGAACTACGCATGGTTTCATTTTTAGTGAATATATTCTCATCTTGATCCAAAGCTTAATGAACTTTAAGGAGGGGCCCACTGAAGCTCTGATGATTTTGATTCAAGAAAGGAGCACAAAGAAAATCCAGTCTCTGTGGTCACTAACTAATGGATGGGTTAGAAATGCCAATAGGTGATAATTAGAAGGTCACAGGCTTAGCGGGGAGAGAGCTCTAGCTCGGATATCTGGCTAATTATTTGTCAAGCTGTGGTGTAAGCTAAAAAGCTTATATTCTCTCATCTTTGACTCTCGTTAGTAAAGGAAATATGAAATCAACTTTATAGACACTTCCGAATAGTAGATAATCTGATCTCTAGAATGTCTTCTGCTCTAACCGAAAGATGGCAGGCATTCAGTACTTATTATAATTACCAGTACTATAATTGTATATCTTACATAGCACATATTATCATGGAATATTGAGAAACGACCAGCTTGCTAATCCATAGCCTAACCACCGGCTTGACAATATATCCCTGTTGCCACCCTGAAACAGCCATTGGCTTGGGTAGGTGGTATGGTTTTGTGTTCTTGTAGAATAAGTACGGATAAACTCATATTAAATAAAAAATTTTTTTAAAGCATCAGTCTTTATTAGGAAAAATTCAAAGCCAAAGCTGGTTAGTAAGCATTGTCTCACTGCAGACCTGAACCGGCTTTGATTAACTGAAAGCTGATGTAGAGGCAGCTGTTTAAAGTGGATGAATCCTGTAGAAGAGCAAGTACCCCAAGATACAGGGTAAAAAGCTCGTGGCAAAACCAAAGAAAACATGTTGTCCATCATCGTTGTCGTTGCCATTTGTAGTGTTTCAATCCTTTTTGACCCTTTATTCTTACACTGCCTTGGATGACTAAGCATGTGTTCTGTCCTCTCTCTTCTGCACTGTAGTGCCTGCCCAAGTGACCGACTTGCATGTCAGCAACCAAGGGATGACCAGTAGTCTGTTCACTAACTGGACAAAGGCATTAGGGGATGTGGACTTCTACCAAGTTCTACTGATCCATGAAAACGTGGTCGTCAAAAACGAGAGTGTTTCCAGTGACACCAGCAGGTACAGCTTCCGCGCTCTGAAATCCGGCAGCCTCTACTCCGTGGTGGTGACCACAGTGAGTGGAGGGATCTCTTCCCGGCAGGTGGTGGCAGAAGGAAGAACAGGTAAGAAATGCAGATAGGTGATTGTGACTTACAGATATTCCAGTATATGGAATTTTTAAGTATCCTAAAGGCAGGCCTCTTTGTTTCCTTCCTGTAAGTTGTTTTCCTTTAAATTTTCGTTTTATTTTTCCATTAAAGTAAAGAAGTAATGAACTATCTTCCACACACAGAGTCTTATTTTCAAGACATAGAAGCAAGATGATATCCACTTTACAAGGTCAAAATTGAGTTGATATGGCCATCTTGCCAAAAGCAATCTATAGATTCAATGCAATCCCCATTAAAATCCCAACTCAATTCTTCACAGAGTTAGAAAGAGAAATTAATTTGGAATAACAAAAGACCCAGGATAGCAAAAACTATTCTGAACAATAAAAGAACTTCTGGAGGAATCACCACCTCTGACCTCAAGCTGTATTACAGAACAATAGTGATAAAAACTGCATGGTATTGGTACAGAGACAGGCAGGAAGACCAATGGAATAGAACTGAAGACCCAGAAATGAACCCACACTCCTATGGTCACTTGATCTTTGACAAAGGAGTTAAAACTGTCCAATGGAAAGAAAAAAACAGCATTTTCAACAAATGGTGCTGGTTCAACTGGAGGACAACATGTAGAAGAACGCAAATTGATCCATTCTTATCTCCTTGTACAAAGCTCAAGTCCAAGTGGATAAAGGACCTTCACTTAAAACCAGATACACTGAAACTAATAGAAGAGAAGGTGGGGAAGAACCTCGAATACTTGGGCACAGGGGAAAAGTTCCTGAACAGAACACCAATGGCATATGCTCTAAGATCAAGAATTGACAAATGGAACTTCATAAAATTGCAAAGTTTCTGTAAGGTGAAGAACATGTCAATAGGACAAAACCGCAACCAACAGATTGGGAAAAGATCTTTACCAATCCCATATCCGATAGAAGGCTAATATACAATATACACAAAGAACTCAAGAAATTAGACTCCAGACAACCAAATAACCTTATTTTTTAAAAAGGAGTATAGAGCTAAACAAAGAATTTTCAACTGAGGAAACTCGAATGGCCGAGAAACACCTAAAGAAATGTTCAGCATTCTTAGTCATCAGGGAAATGCAAATCAAAACAACCCTGAGATTCTACCTCACACCAGTCAGAATGGCTAAGATTAAAAACTCAGGTGATAGTAGATGCTGGTGAGGATGTGAAGAAAGAGGAACACTCCTCCATTGTTGGTGGGATTGCAAGATGGTGCAACCACTTTGGAAATCAGTCTGGTGGTTCCTCAGGAAATTGGACATAGTACTATCTGAGGACCCAGCTATACCACTCCTGGGCATATACCCAGAAGATGCTCTAACATATCACAAGGACATTTGCTCCACTATGTTCATAGCAGCTTTATTTATAATAGCCAGAAGATGGAAATAATCCAGATGTCCTTCAACAGAGGAATGGATACAAAAAAATGTGGTACATTTACACAATGGAGTATTACTCAGCTATTAAAAACAATGAATTTGAGAAATTCTTAGGTAAATGGATGGAACTAGAAAATATCATTCTGAGTGAGGTAACCCAATCACAAAAGAACACACATGGTATTGACTCACTGATTATTGGATATTAGCCCAGAAGCTTGAAATACCCAAGATTCAGCTCACAGACCACATGAAGCTCATGAAGAAGGAAGACCAAGTTGGGGTGCTTCGGTCCTTCTTAGACAAAGTAACAAAATACTCAAGGGAGCAAATATGGAGACAAAGTGTGGGACAGAAACTGAAGGAGGGGCCGTCTGGAGACCATTCCATCTGGGTATCGATCCCATGAGCAGTCACCAAAGGTAGACGCTGATGTGGATGTCAGGAAGTGCATGCTGACAGGAGCCTGATAGCTGTGTCCTTAGAGGTCTGCCAGAGCTTGACATATTTAGAGGCAGATGGTCACAGCTAACCGTTGAACTGATCAACGGGTTCCCAATGGAGGAGGTAGAATGAAGACTGAAGGAGCTGAAGGTGTTTGTGGCCCCATGAGGAGAGCAACAGTACCAACCAACCAGGGCTCCCAGGGTCTAAACCACCAGCCTGGGAGCATATAGGGAGGGACCCATGGCTCCAGCTGTATATGTAGGGGAGGATGGCCCTGTCAGGCAAAGGTGGGAGAGGAGATCCTTGGTCCCATGAAGGCTGGACGCCGTGTGTGGGGGAATTCGAGGGTGGGGAGGTGGGAGTGGGGGAGTAGATGGGGACACATCCTCATAGAAGCAGGAGGAGGGGGGATGGGATAGAGGGTTCCTGGGTGGTGGGGGGGGATGGAGTAAGGGGATAACATCTGAAATGTAAATAAAATATCCAATAAAAATAATAATAAAAAGAATAAGTATTTAAATTGGCCATTGATTGAACAAAAAAAATGAGTTGATATAATTCTCAGGTGGCATATTTAGAGTCTTGCTATGTTGCCCAAGTTGGCTCTAAACTCTTTGGCTTCTACCAGCCTCCTGCCTCAGCCTTTCCAGTAACCAGGACGACTGCAATATAAAATGTGCCCCTATAAAAGTCAGACGTATATATTGTAAGCAGCAGCATCGAAGGCTCAGTGTTGTTTACCACCTAAACAATGCTTCTGACCTTCTATGTTCCTACTTAAAATAGACTATGACCTAAGACGACAAATAAATGTCATCGTGGCTATTTTGTCAGAGAGGCTCGGCACCAGAAAAGGAAGTAGGATTTTTATACAGAATCCACTGAAAGTACATAACTTATTATTTCATACAATATGTGAAATTTATGTTGCAAGTTTCCTAGGGAAAAAAACACACAAGCCCAACCAAAGCTCTGATAGCTACGGCTAAACTCAGAATCGGGTCAATAAACTTGACCTCTTACTGTTATGTAATTATTATTATAAGTTGGGTTCAGGGTTCTCCATCTATAAACCCAACACTCTGATATTAGCTACCAGTTGTGCTGCCGTGAAAAAAATTTCTTTCCAAAATCACAATCTCACCTACTTCATTAACCCTGAAAACACCGCTTTCTTTAGCTCTCGGAGGAGGGGCTAAGAAACTGAAGCCAGGGTTCTTGGTCTCAGTAGAAACTCGCTGATGCATGCCAGCTCTCTTGTTCTGTGACAAAAGACACTGTCACTGGTGTCTTTCCTGACTCCCTCTTTCTTCTCTCATGATAGTTACTGGCACCATGCTTCAGTGTAGCACAGGTAAGAACTTTACATCCCTCCACCAGTGAGTTGCATCCTGCATCGGTCTGGTTAGACTATATTACATCCCGACTCAGCTCCTGATTGGTCAGCTCTATAGACTGGTTCTTCCCCAGGTAGAAACCAGGGACCCAGGCTCCCAGTACCTGGCAGTTTCCTTCCTCTAGATTCTCTAGCTCTCTCCACTTCTCCAGGGAATAGGGGTAGAGCTCAGAACACAGCCCAGATCATTCGGCCTGGAAGTAGAGAAAAAAAAAAATGAGACACTACTGTGTACACACAATGTCACACAAAGAAGCTCCCTAGGTTCGTACAGTTCTTACGGAACACATTATAAAATGATTCAGAGGCTAAAGTCACCATGGTGATTATTAGTGTTCCTTCAAATATTTGATCGATTGCTCAATATTCAAATAATTTTCAAAAGTCTTCTTATATCTCAGGTATCCTTCCACAGAGTTGAAGCAAGCACCCAAAAACATTTCCAGCCTAGATAAAATGGGAGGAGCTGAAATTGAAAGCATCATATATTTGATCTGTCAAATCCTGATCTGAGAAAAACTTTCATTCTAGAGACATATGTAGTAACTTTTGAGTCTATTTTGTCTTAATCAAGTGAGTTACGCTTTTGGTGAAACTCCTCCTGGTAACTCTATCTTTTCTAAACCTAGGCAACACTCAGCAACTGTGTGTGTGATAGACTTGGGGCTTAATTCATAAAAATCAGAGCTTATCAGACCAGAAGGACTCTCGGGTGTCACCGATGTCGAATCCTGTCTTTTGCATGCGATGTAGTAGTCCTGACAATTATATGAAAATAACCAGCCGGACGTGAAACAGCCGATGACGAAGACAGACGTGCGGTCTGTACGCGCTCTGAGAGTTTGGTCTGATGTCACCAAAGGCAGTTCTGTGCCCTAGCTGCTTATCTCCAATACATAATGAACTTTGTATTCCGTACTCGACAGTTATTAATTCCTCATTTTTACCTCGTAGCCAGGGAAACCTTAAGGCGTCCATATGACTCTCTTATTTTTATACATCTGAAAAAACACACAAGCTTCCTGGTGAACGCTTGTAGCACTCATCTCTAAGTGAAACAAACAAATGGTAATTTTAACTTCAAAGAGAAGGTTTGCCCAGCTGGACCCAGCTTTCTCTGCCCAGTTTCCAGAGGGACGGCCTTTCGGCATGTACTTTTGGCTTGTAGCCACTAGAGGGCAGAAAACGCTTTCCAAAGGGACACCAGGGCCTCCCGCTGTGCTTTCTATTAAACTCGCCAGAAATAAAAAACAAAAAAAAACAAAAAAAAAAAACCCTTGATCACTTGAAAGTCAAAGGTAACACAGAGTCTAAATTCTTCAGAAAAATCCATGGAATGTTTTTCTCCTTTGCCCTCAAGTATCTTTGTTTTTTGTTTGTGTTATTGTTTGTTTGGGATGAGTTTGGTTCAAACTGATTCATTTGAACTGTTAAAATGTGTGTGTGTGTGTGTGTGTGTGTGTGTGTGTGTGTGTGTGTGTGTGTGTGTGTGTGTGTGTGTGTGTTTCCTACAGAGACCCTCTTGGCTCATTCACATAAAATACCTCTGGAATCACCCCTCACCTAGGAACCCCATAAAGTCACAGTACCGGCGTGCATGGGTTATGAGACACCTCCTGGTGTTTTTCTTTCATTAGTCTTCTGACAGAAGAGTTTATCTACCTAAAGCCTCGATACCTTCCAGTCTAATCAAGTCAACTCTCTCAGAGCCCGGTTTTTATTGAGTACAAAAGTTAACTCAAACTTCTGCTTGCGCTTTCTTTGATGACTTTCCCCCTGGTTTGTACTCACAGTCCCGTCCAGCGTGAGTGGAGTGACAGTCAACAATTCTGGCCGGAATGATTACCTCAGCGTTTCCTGGCTGCCCGCGCCTGGAGAAGTGGATCACTACGTGGTGACCCTCTCCCACGACGGCAAGGTGGTTCAGTTCCTCGTCATTGCCAAATCCGTCAGCGAGTGTTCCTTCAGCTCCCTCACCCCAGGCCGCCTCTACAATGTGACCGTAACCACCAAGAGTGGCAATTATGCAAGTCACTCCTTCAGCGAAGAACGGACAGGTAAATATTATAAGGATATGAGGCTCCACAGAGACGGTGTGGCTCTGGGCAGCAAGGACTTGCCGTGGTCTGTTAACATCACAAAATTGCCCTGGAGTCTTTATATTTTGACTGAAGAGACTCCATAACTGAGTTGATGTTACATTTACAGGAAGACTTCTCTAGCTTTCATAGCTGAAATTCACATTATATTTAAATAGGATAACAAATATTTCTGTTTAAAGAGTGTTTTTTGGATCCTGGGATATGGGTTCACATACATTAACTAATTAATCCTTACTGAGATAGGCGTTATTATTATTCCCATTTTACAGATTAGGAAATCAAGTTTTAAGACGGTTAAGTCATGTGCCCAAAGGTTTGTTATTGTTGAGCAGCCAAGAAGTTTTAGCTCTTGGACTTAAACTTAGCTCTGTTCCATTCCAGAGCCTAAAAGTCTCTCGATTCTATAATCTTTCCCAAAATATGTGACAGTCAAGACTACTGTGTGTTCTTTGAACACAAGGTACAAATGTGACCCTTTATAGTTCCTAGACTAGGGAACAAAACTCTTAGCCGATGATCACCAGGTCTTTGATGTACTAGAAGGAACTAAATATAGAGAACCACCATTTTCAGATACATTGGAGCTTTCTGGGGTTTACATCTGAACTTTCTGCTTAAGGCTGACGTCAATATTCTGTCAAATCTTTCCCACTAGGCTCTGGGGTGACTCTTGCATATGAAACTGTTCTTTTTCATATAGGACAGTGATGTCACCCTGTTAGTGAGCTCAGATGCTAGGGCTGGACAGGAACTCGGTAGTTCCTGGTAGAGGAATCATCAGAATCAAGGTTTTCTACTTGGTGGCCCCTTAGGGAAACTCTAGAAACATAGTAACCCCTGAAGGTGTGAGGAGTGAAAAAGGGTCGGTAGTTTCTTTTTATGTTTATCTTTAGTATGTTTTAATTATGTGTATCTTCCTGTGGATGCTTGCAGGGGTTCATGGAATCTAGAAGAGGGTGCCACATGCCCTGGAGCTGGAGTTGTGGGTGGTGGTGAGCCAGCTGTGGTGGTTGCTGGGAACCAAACTCAGTTCATCTGTAAGAGCAGGAAGCACTCGAAACCACTTAGTAGGCACTGCCACCCATGAGTCTTTGAGGAGAAACGATATGGCTTTCTATCCAGGTCTCATGTCCAGACCTTGTGTCCTGTCTCTCCAATTAAGAAACACCTGTTTATACTGTTACAGAAAGCTTGCATGGAAATGATTCTTCCATCTTCTGATTTTGGAGATGATGAAAAATCCCAGAAGAAGAAGTGTGGCTTTTCCAAGGTCACATATCTGAACCGTGCCAGAGTCCAGGCATTATGTCGCACCATACTTAGAAGCACTAATCGGGAACAGAGATTATCACCACCCGTCAGAAAACCTAAGGTTTAATTATACTGATAATTACAATCACGACTTAGATCAGGAAAGCCGCTTTTTCACTTCCGGAGTAATCTTATGTCAGAGCACCACAGCGATCAACTCTAGGCCTAAAATTGACTAGAAATTAAGGCTAACTACTAACTACAGTTAGTCTACTAACTACTAACTTGTAAGTTGTAGGCTACTAACCTGCAACTTCCCACCCACCGCCGATTAGCATTCCCTGACCACATGACTCTAATATTGCAGCGACTTTTGCTAAGATCTTCCCAAATGTGAGAACACCTATTTTCTGCTCAAAGCAGGATCGTGACTCATTCACCAGCGTGAACTCGGATTTGGTACTCGGCTGACAGAGGCCAGTGACTCGTGTCTGAGGACTCGTGTCTGAGTTATTGTCCTGCTGATTTGGGATGAGTGTCTCAACAGTCTTTAACTTTGCTAACGATCTTCTTCATCGGGGCAAGCAGACCAATGTTTCTAACCCCGTGTCTCACATCCTCTCTCTGTACATTAAAGCGGGTCTCACAAATGACTTCTAGCTCCACCTGGAGAGGCCCCTTATTGGCTCAGCCCCACGATCGGCTACTTCTTCTTCTTCCTGCAGTAATTGCTTTGCCTTCAGGAAAATTGCTTAGATCACTGATCAGTCTCGGTCTGCACAGGCAGTGCCATTTCAGAATTCCCCTTCTCTGCGATGGCTAAATGCTAACTGAACTGTAATTGGTTTCAGGTAAAGCCCTGGTTTTGTCCCGGACCTGAGATTGCACCACATTCTAATATAAACCTGGTCCGTACATATAATCCGACAAGGGATATTAATACAGCCTGTGTAAAAGCCTCATGGGGAAATATAGTTTAGGTGCCAAAATGATGGAATTTCTGGCTGTTTTATGATTTGGGAGAAGGGAGAAAAGGGCATAGACTTGGCGCATGCCACACCAGACATCCTGTGACGTAAACCAAACTCCTACAGGCTTAGAGGTGTTCAAAAGAGCTAAAAAAGACAGCTAATTGGAGCAGGGGCTTAGTGCTCTGGATCAGGTATGCAGCTTGCTTGAGTGCTTCTTGCTGTGGGTATCCATGGCTGTCCTAGTCAGCTAGAATCAGACACTGTAGCTAGGAAGATGGCTCAGTCAATAAAATGACCACCACGCCAGCACGGGGACCTAAGTTTGGATCCCCAGCACCCACATAAAAGCCTGGCATGGTGACTCCCGTCTGTACCATTGGGCCTGGGCTGGGGGAAGACAGAGAGAGCGAGGAGGAGCTCACTGGCCAGGCAGCCTAGACAAACTGACAAGCTCTAAGTTTAGTTAGAAAACTGAGCTTCTCCCAGAAACTAAGGTGAAGAACCATCAAGGAAGATGTCAGTCTCTGGCCTCTATGTTTACATGCGTGCGCACGCGCATACACACACAGACACGCACACACACACACACATACATACACACCACATACACACCACACACACTCACACATACACACTCCATGTAATGTGTATATATACTCCACACACACACAAGAGAGAGAGAGAGAAAACTTGTAATTTAGCATTGAATCAAGATTCAGCCCTAAATTGAAACCCAGACCATCCTTAATATCAGAATCGCTTCATTTTGCAGTACTCCTAGTAAAAAGCATTTTCCTGCTCACAGAGAAGGAAAAATGTCAGCCCAGGGAGCCATTTGTTTACATATCTACTAGAAGGAGCCTCGGGTTTACAAAATAGCATTAGTCATAATTTTTGCTTCATAAAAGCATGCATCGGTTGACGCTTTGATTTTTCTAGGCATCTAGCTAGTAATTTTTACAAATTTAAAATAGCATGAGAAACTACTCCCTGACGTAAAGCTAGCTATGACTTTGGCTATGATCTGTGTCCAATCACATGGTGCACCGCTGACTAATCCATCCCACGACAGCCAACGTCTCAACTCATCGGGCTCATCTCTTCTGTGCACTGTTTGACTTATGTACAGTCCCACCGTAATAGGGTTTAAATTTCTCAGTTGCTTTAACATAAGAAGGTATTTTATACATGTAAAGTATATAATCTTTCAGGGACTTGAATTTTCAAAGTTATCGTTATGTTGCTCAGATTCACTCATGGTTCCTATTTTGATATTAAAAACAGGAGACCCAAATGACTGTGTTTTGACTTAATAAGAAATTAATGGTGAGAACTGTGTATGTAATATCTCGTTGTGTATGCACAAGAGTTCTTTACCTGACCTCTGTAGAAGGACAGGAAAGATGCCCCCTCTCATAACTGGCCATGTCTGTTTTCTATTTTGCCAAAGGAATGCAGAATATCATTGCATTGGGGTCAGAATTTGAGTTTCTTCAGTGACTAGTGACTCAGAACATCTCTTTATATAGGCACTCATACAGGTTTATATATGCACTCATACATGTTTATATATGTACTCATATATTTTATATATGCACTTATATATGCTTACATATGTACTCCTACTGTTTACATATGACTAGTATATTTTGCGTGTACCTGTTTATATGTGCACTAATGCATGTTTATATATGCACTCATACATGTTTATATGTGTACTCATACATGTTTATATATTTACTCATACATGTTTATATATGTATTCATACATGTTTAGATATACACTCATACATTTTATATATACATTCATACATGTTTATATGTGCACTAATGCATGTTTATATGTATACTCATGCATGTTTACATATGCACTGACACATATTTATATATGTACTCATACGTGTTTATATGTCTACTCATACATATTTATATATGCACTGATACATGTTTACATATGTAGTCATACATGTTTCTCTTTTTCCACTTTTCCTTTTGAGTTTTTTGTACTTTACTTGATAACTCGAGGAACCAAGGTGTGCTGTGATCATTAATGTCTGCATCATCTTTCCTATTAGGCACTAGTTATTATGGTTAATGTTCCACCTTATAAGATACATCTGTCATTTATTAGATTGGAATACATTCATGTTTTTTTTTCAAAGAAGCATTTTAAGTAACATAACCATCTTTCCCCTTTCTGGTGTATAGGTCTGAGATTTATCTTTTAAAGCATATGATAAAAACCAGTGACTTTGTTTTATTGCCTCGGGCATCTGTGTCATCTGTGATCAACTGTTCTCCTCGGGTCACTAAAGCTTTACTGGTTCTCTTTTCAGTGCCCGACAAGGTCCAGGGAATTAGTGTTAGCAACTCTGCCAGAAGTGACTACTTAAAGGTGTCCTGGGTACATGCCACTGGAGACTTTGACCACTATGAAGTCACCATCAAAAACAGAGACAGCTTCATTCAAACCAAAAGCATCCCCAAGTCAGAAAATGAGTGTATCTTTGTTCAGCTCGTCCCTGGACGCCTGTACAGCATCACTGTCAGTACAAAAAGTGGACAATATGAAGCCAGTGAACAAGGAACAGGGAGAACAAGTAAGTGGGGGGGGGGTGAAGGGCAGGTGGGTGACTGGACTCATGTAAACCCTGAGATTTTCTGTTCCCTGATTAGTCACTTATAGTCCCAATAGCTCTCACCTGGGGCTTACATCATTCAGCCAAGCAATGACATACAATTATAGAACATTTATTGGTAGATAAAAGCAAGTAAGCGAGGGAGGAAGGAAAACAAGCGTTTCATTTTTCTTCTCTGTCTTCTTACGTCAAGGCAACAAATCTCTAGACATCTTGTTTTATCTTCTGATTGGGATCATAACTCATTTTATAATTATATTCTCCCAACATGTAGCATGTAAGATTTATGTCAGGGAAAAACAATCACAATTTAAGTAGTCGCTTTCAGTTCTTCTCGTTTAATTATGCATGAAGCAACTCAACGTTTTGTAGGGGGAGAGATGTGTTTGGCAGTCCCTTGAGTGTGATTTATAGATTGTGTAGGTAAACTTGATCAGCCCCGTTCCTGAAATATCTTCTCCTTCCTCTCTCCAGTCCCAGAGCCTGTGAAGGATCTCATGCTTCTCAACAGGAGTACGGAGGATCTCCATGTGACTTGGTCAAGAGCCAATGGTGATGTCGATCAATACGAGGTTCAGCTGCTCTTCAATGACATGAAAGTCTTTCCTCCTATTTACCTTGTGAACACAGCAACTGAGTATCAGTTCACCGCACTCACACCGGGACGCCATTACAAAATCCTCGTCCTGACCATCAGTGGCGACGTCCAGCAGTCAGCCTTCATTGAAGGCCTCACGGGTAAATGGAAGCACTTTCTTGAGCCCGAGTAGACACAGTGCTGTGCTTGAGATGTTTGATAGTGCAAGCGTTTAGATCAAGACTCAGACAAATGAGAGACTGCAAGAAGCAGAAAGTTATCTAGATTGTGATAATGACATTGTCAAGGAAGGATTAATAAAAGTACTCAGAAGTAGCAAGGGACCTTTCAGAGAAGTAACATTGAATGGACAAGCCTAGCTGGGGCTTCTGGGGGACATAGATTGTATTAAATATTTGATACATAACTCTCCTGACGAGGAATCAGTTCTTTGTGATTCATTTAGGAGCTATTGCAATTATTTAATAATGCAAGTTGACAGCTTCTTTGGCTGGGGGCTGGGGGCATGGAGGGTGCGGGCATCCCTACAGCAGAGCATCTCTGCCCAGCTACCCAACCAACCCTATGACTTGTTCCTATTAACCACCACTGGTATTTTCTTCTTATGAAGAAATATATGGAGGTTAAATAGTTTCCCTATTATCACATAGCGAGTAAATACGAAAGCCAAGGCTTAGATAGAAACGGTCTAATGAGCCCTCATTGTGTGGCTAACCATATACGGCTACTGTCTTCATTTCTCTTCGTTGGCCTTGAATTTTCTTCCCTCAGCTTCTGTTTGGGTGGAAGAGTCAGGAAAAAAAATAGGCAACCTTCTTTCACATGCAATCTTTCAGTAAATGTTAATATGTTTAAAAGCACAACCTGGTAGGCATTAGGGATGGAACCCAAGGCCCTCCATGACAGGCAAGTGCTAGAACACTGAGCCACGCCCACAGCCGGCCTTAGAAAGTTTAGCCGAGGATTCCAACAGTTCATTTCTTAAGTGATGGGCTTAAGTTTCTTTTCTCTTTCAGTTCCCAGCACTGTCAAGAATATTCATGTCTCTGCCAACGGAGCCACAGACAGGCTGATGGTAACGTGGAGTCCTGGTGGCGGAGATGTTGACTCCTACGTGGTGTCTGCATTCAGACAGGGCGAGAAGGTTGACTCTCAGACTATCCCCAAGCACGTCTCAGAGCACACTTTCCACAGGCTAGAGGCCGGAGCCCAGTACAGGATCGCCATTGTTTCTGTCAGTGGGTCCCTGAGGAACCAGATCGATACACTCGGGCAGACAGGTGAGCACATAGCTTATATGATCAAGTTCCCCAGTTCTCTGCAGTGGAACAGAAGGGGCGTGGCTAACTGATGAAAATCTAATTTTAAATTACCTAAGCGTGTGCATTTCATGGCAGTTTCAAGAGCGCTTCTCACCTCTGCTTTGTATGTTTTTGTCTTAGTAGAGATTTAAAAAAATAATTAAATATGATTGGGAAAAAAATGTATACTTGCTAAAGGGCATTTTGAATTTTATATTTTTATTTATTTATTTATTTATTTTATTGGATACTTTATGTATTTACATTTAAGATGTTATCCCATTTCTCCATTTTCCCCCCCAGAAGCCCCCTATCCCATCTCCCTCCTCCTGCTTCTATGTGGGTGTGCCCCTACCCACCCACCCACCCACCCACTCCCACCTTCCAGCCCTTGAATTCCCCCACACTGGGGCATCCAGCCTTCATATGTCCAAGGACCTCCTCTCCTACCTATGTCCGACAAGGCCATCCTCCACTACATATACAACTAGAGCCATGGGTCCCTCCCTATGTGCACCCAGGCTCGTGGTTTAGACCCTGGGAGCTCTGGTTGGTTGATATTTTTGCTCTCCCCATGGGGCCACAAACCCCTTCAGTTCATTCAGTCTTCTCTCTAACTCCTCCATTGGGAACCCCATGATCAGTTCAATGGTTAGCTGTGAGCATCTACCTCTGTATGTGTCAGGCTCGGGCAGAGCCTCTCAGGAGACAGCTATACCAGGCTTCTGTCAGCATGCAGTTCCTGACATCCATAACAGCATCTGCCTTTGATGACTGCACATGGGATGGATATCCAGGTGGGGCAATCTCTGGACGGCCTCTCCTTTAGTTTGCGTTCCACACTTTGTCTTCATATTTGGTCCCATGAGTATTTTATTACTCATTCTAAGATCCACCAAAGCACCTACACTTTGGTCTTCCTTCTTCATGAGCTTCATGTGGTTTGTGAGTTAGTTGTATCCTGGGTATTGCGAGCTTTTGGGCTAATATCCACTTATCAGTGAGTACATACCATGTGTGTTCTTTTGTGACTGGGTTGCCTCATTCAGGATGATATTTTCCAGTTCTGTCCATTTGCCTAAGAATTTCATAAACTCATTGTTTTAGTCTTCAGAACTATGCACTCTTCAAAATTTCATTTCTTTCAAAATTATCTTTAGGGAAGGAACGTGTAGCTGTGCACTATGATTTTAGAGAAGTTTTCCTCAGTTGCGTACTTTGCCCTGAGTGGCCAAGCCTGAGTTTTCTTGCTTCTTTTGTTTCTTTGAAGTTCCAGCATCGGTCCAGGGAGTCATCGCGGACAATGCATACAGCAGTAACTCCTTAACAGTAAGTTGGCAGAAAGCCCTTGGCGTGGCAGAAAGATATGATATCCTGCTTCTAACTGAGAATGGGATTCTCTTGAGCAACACGTCAGAGCCAGCTACTGCAAAACAGCACAAATTTGAAGATCTAACACCAGGCAAGAAATACAAGATGCAGGTCCTTACTGTCAGCGGAGGTCTCTTTAGTAAAGAAGCCCAGGCTGAAGGCCGAACAGGTAAGTGACACAGTTTCCTGTCTTAGACCAGCTATCTCCTTTGTCTACTGTGGTGTAGACACCATAAGATGAGACAGAGGCCATGCTAGGAGAAGATGCTTAGCTCTTGACACTGCGGTCAAATTCACCCTGACTTCACACTGCCAAATGAGTCAGCCAGCCCAAATAGACTTTAGCCTGTTGGTTTGTCAATAAAATCGGCACTAGTAGTTAACTATGGCTGACTCTGACTTTGCTACAGATTCGACCATTGGAAACAGTGCAATTGTGTTAGCATACAGTCCTCAAAGTTAGAAACTGGAGCCAACGTAAGATGTCAGGTTACCACCTGACAACATATTTCACATGTTTTACAACCTATGCAAGCATATTTTCTAGGTTCTTCAGGGATAAATCCATCACCTGACTTTTTCATCTCCCTTGGTTCATAGTGTGGTCCAGCAATGGCATCATTTCAACCTCTGTATCTGTTTCTCTGATCTTTTGCTCCCTCCAACTTTTGAGGACTCTTGTGCCAGGGAGTCCCAACACAGCAGTTACCACTTGTCTTACCCCCCAGCCAGTTATCTGAGGGTCTAATGGGGAGCCAGTGCTGACGTTTTCTGCCTCTATAGTTCTCCGATGCTTCCTCATCTGTAACCCCCACCCCAAAACCAGCCAGGAAGAACTAAAATCAGCTCTTCTCAAACTATTCCAAACAAACCTGAAGCAGAAAGAATTCATCCAAGATCATTTTACAAGGGCAGCGCTACTCTGATACCAAAACCAGATAAGGATACAATAAAAAGAGATTATAGACTGATATCCCTAATGAGTACAGACTTGGAACTTCTCACCAGAACACTAGCAATTCTAACCGAGCAGTGTGCATACCAGACCATTCATTGTAATTGAGAGGATTTACCCCCTGGATGCTAGGATAGTTCAGCATATGCAAATCTGTATGTAGTATCTCCATAACATAAAAATTAAAAACTAAAAAATTTTTTTAAAAAGCATCCAAGACCATTCAAATGTCTTCATGATTTTTTTTTAAAGTGAACAAATTGGATCTGAAAGAAGCATAGAAACTGTATATAAGGAATATTTGGCCACCGTCATGTGGAATGAGAGGGAAGCAGAGAACTTTCCACTAAGATCTAGAACAGTGATTCGCAATCTCCCTGAAGCTCTGGCTAGCCAAGAGCCCACTATGTAGACCAGAATGGCTTCAGATCGTGGGCTTTTACCACAGCCTCCTAAGAGCTGAGATGCCAAGCGTGTACCACCATGCCCAGCAAAGGGTTCTCACAGAATTCAAATGGCCAATAAACTTATGGTGGGAAAAAAACCCCTCAGCTTTACTAGCCATCTGGAAAAAATGCTGGTCAAAACTCCCAGGCAAAACCCCAATGTATGCCATTTTTTTTAGGATGATTTGGGTTTTCCTGTTATTTTTCTTTCTCATATCCTTAAATCCAATTTCTAGCACCATTAGCTTTTCCCTGTCTGTCTGTCTGCTCTTCTTCCCTCTGCAATCTAATGATCCCCTATGAGCCCTGGGTTAGCACTCAGAAATGACCTTTTGATCTTTCATTTAATCAGTATCAGAAAAAAATACTTGGTTGCACAGGTCAAGTCATATCTTAGATCTTGGCTAGCCAGAGCTACATTAAAAAAAAAATCCTGTCTTGGGAACAAAAAAACAAGCACACAATAACTCTCACACAAATGCCAACTACACCCAACCTCCCCTGAAGAACTATCTAATCCTATCTTGTGTCTGTCTTAGATCTATATCGAAAGAGTATCTGTGATGGTAATTTCCCATTGTCTTCTTGTCCTCTTGTGGCCATTTTTAAACTATACATTTTTCAACATCAGTAATTTACAAATGTCTCATTTCTTTGTTTTGGGGGCTATGTGTTTTTGTTGTTTGTTGTGGGCAAGAAGTATTATTATTGATGGGTGTTCAATGGCAAAAGGATCTCGCAGCAGAAGCCCTCACAAGTAATGGGCATACCACTTGTCCTGAGCGCAAAGTATGGGCTTGTACTTGACCCCACGGGTACCAGGGATGAGCAGCTTCTCAGACACCATACATAGCTTCAGATCCGCAGGCCATAAACGTAATGAAACACTACTTCTTTGAAAGGTAGATCCGCTGCTAGTGGTGAAATTTGTGAGCGTGGCTCTCTGTTCTCCGTCACATGCTCCTTGTTCTTCCGTATGGTACACAGAGACTGTGATTTACAATATAAACTCTGGCTGGGATGCCCTAAGGCAGCAGTTCCCAACCTTCCTAATGCTGTGACCCTTTAATACAGTTCCTCATGCTGTGGTGACCCCCAACCATAAAATTATATTCGTTGCTACCTCATAACTGTAATATAATTTTGCTACTGTTGTGAATGGTAATGCAAACAATTCATATTCAGGAACCACTGCCACAAGTCTTCCCAAAAGCACATAAATATTTGTCTGGGCCACAGACTTGTAAAAATCGGAGACAGAAACATCAGCTGGAAAGGGCTGTCACCAAAGGCTGATAGGGGAATCCATACTAGGAAGCTGCTGTTCGCATCTATTGGAAGTCAACGTATCTTAAAGGCAAGGATGATGTGCTTGGGGTTGAATGTGTCCACAAAGGTTTTGATCCTGGGACATGTCAGGGTGACAAAATGCTGACCCATTCTTTTATTCCTTGACTCTTTCAGTCCCAGCAGCTGTCACCAATCTGAGGATCACAGAGAACTCCAGTAGACACTTGTCCTTCAGCTGGACTGCCTCAGAGGGTGAACTCAGCTGGTACAACATCTTCCTATACAACCCAGACAGAACTCTTCAGGAACGAGCTCAAGTTGACCCGCTAGTCCAGAGCTTCTCTTTCCAGAACTTGCTACAAGGCCGAATGTACAAGATGGTGATTGTTACTCACAGTGGGGAGCTGTCCAATGAGTCCTTTATATTTGGCAGAACAGGTAAGACCCAGGTCCAAACAGTAATGGATTGCAAGGGAGGTGTGACAGTATCCATTGGCTTAGCCTTCGTTGTTCTTCCTTCCCAGTTCTGTCTAGTGTGGAACTTTATATGAATGTGTGACCTTGAAACTTTGACCCTAACTCAGACTAGGTATGGGTTGCGTTTACTTATTCTAGTGGTTTCTGTTCCTTTGGCTCTTTTAGTTATCTGTTGGGGTTTGTGAAAACTTAACCCAGTTCCTCTACTTGCCAGCGAACTACTCAAAATAAGGTGGTAAACCATCATGGCTCTAGTCAAAGGGTGCCCAGAAACTTCCTACAAGGAATAGATTGAGGTCATGGCAGATTCCCAGAAAGTCAACTACAAATCTACAAATCTACAAATCTACAAATCTACAAATCTACAAATCTACAAATCTACAAATCACACACACACACACACACACACACACACACACACACACTTACACACACAAATGCATGTATGCGTGCTCAAACTGACCACTGTGTGTTGGAAACAGCTCTAGCTAAAATGAACAAGAGTTCCAGGAAAATAAGATACAGAAATCTCTTTGGGCTGTAAATAAGCTGTGAATAAGCTGAATTTTTCCAACTTCTTCATCATTTGAGAATTGCTTTTCAGTTCTTTGAGGTGTCTGGTACATGACTTTTGGGAAATGGGAATGACCAAGAAAGATAAGCTCCTGATCTTAGACAGCTTCATGATAGAGGAGAGAAGAGGGTTGGTGTCTTAGGGTTTCCATTGCTGAGAAGAGATACCATGACCAAGACAACTCTTAAAAGGGATAACATTTAATTGGGGTTGGCTAACAGGTTCAGAGGTTCAATCCATTATCATCATGGCAGGAAGTATGGCAGCATCCAGGCAGGAATGGTGCTGGAGAAGGAGTTGAGAGTCTGGCATCTTGATTAGAAAGCAGCCAGGAGAAGATTGACTCTTCCACACTGGGAGGAGCTTCAATGCCCACCCCCACAGTGACACACTTCCTTCAACAAGGCTACAAAGTCTTAACAGTACCACTCCCTATGGGCCAAGCATATTTAAAGCACCACAGTTGGGATAGAAGATTTTAAAGGGAGAGGACTTTGAAACACCTTAAATTCCATGAAATGAGCATGTCCAGACCATGGCTTAGTGGAACGGGACATTACTTTAAACAGAAGGTATTTCAGCTGAGACCAGAAGGTAAGAGGAAAAGTGTTAAGAAAGCACGCTAAGGACATTTGATGGAAAGTGACTACTTGTCCACCAAAGGAACTGAAAAGCAGCCATGACAACCTCCAATCGCAAACAGCATTGCCTAGGTCTTACGAATGTTATCATTATGCTTGGTCAGGAGAACTTGAAACATTAATTGAAAATGGGAGGTATGTGTACCCATAGTGGTACACACCTTCACCCCCAACACTCAGGAGGCTGAGTTTAAGGATTTGAGCTACATAGAAAGATTCCATATCAGAGGAGGGAAAAGAGTCTCCAACAAGTCCTCATTATTCAAAGAATACCACCTTAAATAAATACCTATGGAGCAGGTAGTGTTGTGTAGGGGAATTTCCTCTAGCTATTAGATTGGCTGATAAAGATGACAAGAAGCCAATCACTGGGCAAAGATAGGGAGGTGGGATCTTCCAAACAGAACAGGAAAAGAAGGGGAGAAGAGAAGGGTCTGATGAGATGGAGGCCAGGGAGAGACAAGATGGAGGGAGAAGGAAATGAAGATCGAGATGACACACTTGGCCTGGACAAGCCACAAGTAGCTAGGGACTCCATAGATGGGCGATAGGGTAGTGTAGGGTACATTTGCCCAATCTAGGTGTGCAGCTTGAATTTATATCAGTTGAGTTTTGTGTTCTAAGGTTGGAGATTTACCATTATAAATCTGGCTGATATATTATAAATCTCTAGTGTTATCATTTCGTGGGGCTAAGAATGTCCTGAATGACAGCTCCAGGCATTTCAGGAAAGACTGATTCGTTCAGCTTAGCAAGGGGAGAGAGCTAGCTTGGGAGCAGGTTTTGAGTGGCTTGGCAGCAGGCTGGCCCTGGGAACCAGGGCGAGATGGCCGATTGGAGCTGGCCATGGGGGTGGCCAAGACCGCAGATGCCAGCTATTAGCTGGATTTAGCATGGTTCATTTTTTTTAAAAACTACAAGCAGCAGTGTTATGACTGATTTATACCATAGTAGAAAGGGCTCTGAATGCTTCTTTTCCTAAATAGAAGTTATGTCCATACAGACTTTGACAAGAAAAAAAAAAAAACTGAGGCCCTAAAAGTAAATAGGGAAGAAAAGAGACTCAGAGTGGCTATAGGATGGTAGCTGTCAGAGAGGTCAGTCCGGCTAGAAGAAGCTGAAATCCTTTCAAGGATGTTCTAGAAGCTAACTGGCATACTGGTGCCTGGCATTAATAATTGCTGAATATTCCATTATGAAGAATTGCCACCTGCTTTGACTTATACTAGTTTGTATCCATTACTGCTCACATGAGCCCAGGGTGAGCAGTCTGAGCCATCAGCAAGAACCAAGCCCACGGTGCATGCAACTGAACCATGTGCCCGGCACAGCTCAGATTCTCACCTGTGGGTCACATGGGTTTGTCCCCGTATTGTTCTCAGCGTGAGTGTTTCTCCTTTCAGTTCCAGCTGCAGTGAACCATCTCAAAGGATCCAATCGGAACATGACAGACAGCCTTTGGTTCAGCTGGAGTCCAGCCTCTGGGGACTTTGACTTCTATGAGCTGATTCTCTACAATCCCAATGGCACGAAGAAGGAGAACTGGAAAGAGAAGGATGTGACAGAGTGGCGTTTTCAAGGTCTGGTTCCTGGAAGGAAGTACACCCTGCATGTGGTGACCCACAGTGGGGACCTCAGCAATAAAGTCACAGGGGAGGGCAGAACAGGTAAGAAGCCCAGTCGAGAGCGGGTGAAAAGTCACTTCTAAGGATGTATCTTAATTGTGAGTTTAATGATCAGATGGTTCAGGGGGTAAAGCACTTGATGCTGAAGCGTAAGGAGCTAAATTTAAATCCCCAGGACCCAAATAAAGTGGATCATGGAGGCATATCTATAATGCTAGTAGCCTCCTAAGGCATGATGGGAGTTGGGGGCATGGGAAGCTTCTGAGCCAGCCAGCCTGGCACACACAGGGACAGACAACAAAGAGACTCTGCCTCAATCATGGAAGAATGCAAAGATTGATACCCAAGGTTGTCCTCTGACCTTCACACATGTACCATGAGATATATACATGGGCTTGTGCTCTCTCTGTCTCTCTCTGTCTCTGTCTCTCTCTGTCTCTGTCTCTCTCTGTCTCTGTCTCTCTCTGTCTCTCTCTGTCTCTCTGTCTCTGTCTCTCTCTGTCTCTCTCTGTCTCTCTCTGTCTCTCTGTCTCTCTCTCTTTCTCTCTGTCTCTCTCTCTCTCTCATACACACACACACACACACACACAGAGAGAGAGAGAGAGAGAGAGAGAGAGAGAGAGAGAGGGGCATATGTCCACATAATGCACACACACCATGATGAGATGAACCAAGATATGCTTTGCATAAGAAGCGCTAGGTTCTTCAGTTTGCGCTGTCACTCACCTGCATGAAGCAAGGTGCATCATGGTGCATGTCAGCCTCTGTTTTCATATCTGGAAAATGGGGATAACGATACAGTCCATCATTGCACTGCTATAGACTAGTCTCTTCTATATGCTGCTACACCTTGGGTGCACACAGATATATCTGTATCCCACCTTGGAGCCAGTCTACAAGATGATCTAAAACTGGACAGCACTACGCTGAACTGCAGCCCTACTGTTTCCAAATATGGTGGGATATTTTCCTATACACGTAACCCATTTGGGGCACACTCACATACAGTAGCGCCTTGTAAAAAAACAAAAAAACAAAAAAACAAAACTATGGTTATGAGATGTTAAATAGTGCCTTATTCATGGTAGTTACTATAAAAGAAAGTATCTATATCTATCGTTATCGTGTTAAAGTGGATCTGATGTCACTGAATGTTCTGACCCTATGTTATGTCACAAATCTGATTGTATGATTTTTTTTTCCATTTTATTTTATGTATAGCCCCAAGTCCTCCCAGTCTTTTGTCATTCGCTGATGTTGCAAACACCTCCTTGGCCGTCACCTGGAAGGGACCCCCAGACTGGACAGACTACAATGACTTTGAGCTGCAGTGGCTCCCTGGAGATGCGCTCACTGTCTTCAACCCCTACAGCAGCAGAAAATCAGAAGGCCGCATTGTGTATGGGCTTCGCCCAGGGAGGTCCTATCAATTCAGCGTCAAGACTGTGAGCGGAGATTCGTGGAAAACCTACAGCAAACCAATTTCTGGGTCTGTGAGGACAAGTACGGCTTGTTTCTCTTATCTTGGGTTTCAGTCGGGATGAGAGGACCTTATTATTCCTACGGGGGTTGGGTTGAATCCATGATTTAATTTGAGATGGCGGGACTTGGATGCAGGTAGACATCTTCTTTGATTCTTTTCATTCATTCAGCTAACAACAATTCACTAACAACAATGCTCACCAAAAGAGTGATCTGTGTCATCATGGAGCTTGGGTGAAGAGTAGTACTATTGACAGTTGTATTTTGGATGTGAAAGGGAAGCAAATGTCACTGAATCCATGTCAGAGCCACGTCACCTAAAACAAGCAGGCTTCACGAAAGATGAAACATCTAAATTGAAACCTATAGAGAAGCAGAATTCACCAGGCAGATATGGAACAAGACATAGAGAATATAGAGAGAAAATAAAACACTAAGAGATGACGCTGGAGAGATGGCTCAGCGGCTAAGAGCACTGACTGCTCATCCAAAGGTCCTGAGTTCAATTCCCAGTAACCACCTGTTGGCTCACAAGCATCTGTAATGGGATCTGATGCCCTCTTCTGGTGTGTCTGAAGACAGCAACAGCATGCTCACATACATGCAATAAATAAATCTTTAAAAAAGAATATTTTTAAAAATTTGTTTAAAAAAAAAAACAAAAAACACTGAGAGACCACAGATATGTGGCAACCAAGGAGCAGAAGGAACCTTAACTGGGCACAGCTCAGGCATCAAGACAGCCTAGTCTAAACAGCTTATTTGCAGGGCTATCAATGAAGGATTTCAAAGTCAGGCTGTCCCATAGCCACAGAGATATCATAGGCATAGCCACATTTTAGAAAGTTACTCCAAGTAGACAGCAGAGACTATGTGGATAGGTTCTGTCTTGGTTTCCGTAGAAGAGACCGGAGAAAGGCGATGGAAGTTAGCACGTGGAGGAGGATTACGAGTCACTACAGTTCTTTCCTCTTCAGCCGAGTTCACATTTAGTGAGACTCCACCAGCCAGCGTTCCGGGTGGCTGTCAATGTTTTCCCCGTTCAGTCATGTAATTTACAATAACTATATACAAGGAGAGATTCTTGATTTCCTCCTGTGCAGGTGGAAAGTCACTTATCCAAAAGTATTGGTAAAGGCATCACTTTCAGGCTGGGGGCTTGCCTCGCCTTCTGTCCATCTGTATTCACGGGTACTTGTTTTTCAAAGCACATTAGTGATTTTCTAAGGAAACAGTACTTTTCGCTTTGAGTAGGGCTTTTATTGTGCTGTTTTGGGTTGACAGTGTTGAAGAGAGAACTGGTTTTATGGATGCTAAGCGAGTGCTAAACTGCCTAGCTACATCCCAGGCTGCATTTTTAACTGGGTCTTTACTTATTTTTACATTTACTTATTTTATCTATTTACTTTTGTGTGTGCTCTCATGAATATTCATGTGGTGCATGCCGAGGCAGACAAGCATGGGGAAGTCAGAGGGAAACTTGCAGAAGTTATCCATCTTTTTATAATCATGTAGATTCCAGGGATTGAACTCTGGTCACCAGGCTCGGTAGCAAGTACCTTTACCAGTTGAGACATCTCAGTGGTCCAATTTTAGGTGGGTTTTTTTGTTGGTTGGTTGGCTGGTTGATTTTTTTAGTTGTTTGGTTGTTTGGTTGTTTGGTTGTTTGGTTGTTTGGTTGTTTGTTTGTTTGGTTGGTTGGTTGGTTGGTTGGTTGGATTTTTCCTGACTCTCCTGGAACTTGCCCTACAGACAAGGCTGGCCTCAAACTCACAGATCCATTTGCCTCTGCCTCCTGAGCACTGGGATTAAAGGCGTGTACCACCACAGCCCGGCTTAAACTTTCTTTTTTCAACATGCAGTCTAAACAGCCAGAAAATCTCTATGACGCTCCTTAAAAATATTTCTCCCAGAAAGCAATGCAAGAAGTTGTGGGAACTGTCCCTTTGCATCTCAGACCGTTATCCTCAGAGATGCTGGAGGAAATGTCTTCCACACGGCTGAATCGTGTCTCTTCCCCTTTGCTCTCACAGAGCCAGACAAGATACAAAACCTGCATTGCCGCCCCCAGAACTCCACGGCCATTGCCTGCTCTTGGATACCACCTGACTCCGACTTTGATGGCTACAGCATTGAATGCCGAAAAATGGATACCCAAGAAATAGAGTTTTCCAGAAAGCTGGAGAAAGAAAAATCAGTGCTCAATATCATGATGCTGGTGCCTCATAAGAGGTACCTGGTGTCCATCAAGGTGCAGTCAGCTGGCGTGACCAGTGAGGTGGTTGAAGACAGCACCATCACCATGATAGACCGTAAGTGTTCCTTCCCAAAGGTCTGCGTGGGACCCCTGTCGCACAGGGTAGAGGACTTTGAATCTCTCTCAGTCATTTCCACCAATCTCATTCGCTTACACACAGTCCACGTGTGCACAAGCCTGTCTTGTTATTACTTGGAGAAGAGGTTCGAACAGCTCCAGGAAAATGGGGGCATTCTCCGGGTAAAGTTTTGCATTAACAAATGCGTCGATGTTAAAGTGTCTGGATGAGTCGAGATTTAAGTACACCACCTTGCCTGATCTAGTTAGCCTATAACTGGTGGAGCTTTTAAGCAATTTGATGCTACAACTCAGGAAATCCTGCAGAGGAGACGCCTCTTGCATTATGCTTAATGTGCCACTGGAAAATTGTTTCCTCTGCCTGCTTCCGTTCAGGAGAGGAGGGGGCTTTCTTCATGGAGGCTGAAATCACACATTTCCTAGGGCACAGAGGCAGAGATGACTACAAACCTTCACCTCTCTGACCTGTTTGGGAGGAGAAAGCACCCATGACCCTTCTTAGCACCTTCGCCTCTTTTCCAGGCCCTCCTCCACCGCCTCCACATATCCGTGTGAATGAAAAGGATGTGCTGATCAGTAAATCTTCCATCAACTTCACTGTCAACTGCAGCTGGTTCAGCGACACCAACGGAGCTGTTAAATACTTCGCGGTGGTGGTGAGAGAGGCTGACAGTAAGTCATGACGAGTTAACGAACTCGAAGACGTGGAATTGACTTCTTAAAGATCATGAAAGGGCTCCTTCAACGAGAAAGTTTGAAGAGTAGAGAATTAAATTCTTAATACTCAGTTCTGTTTCCGCTGGATATGGGAAGATAGTTATAAGCAAAATGGCCCCGAGGGACCTTTGGCAATGAACCTTGTTAACTTTAGGCACAATGATTAAGAACAAGGAGAATAATAAAAATTAATAATAATAATAATAACAAATAACTATTGAGTTGAACAGAGTTGCCCACACTTACAAACCCTGTGCTTAAGAAGCAAACCCATGGGGACAAGTGAGTCATAGGAAGAGTCACGGTGACTTGTCCCCTGAACCTTCACCCAGCCAATACCCAGTTCTGAAGATATCTGTATTCCCCCTGAACACCCACACTCCAGTGTCATTCCCCTCCCCACTTCCTGCCTTTCTGTGTTTATAACCCCTGTGTGAATTAATTATGATTTGAGGAAAAAAAATAAAAAAAAAGAAAAAAAGAAAAAAAAAGAAAAGTAAAAGATGGAAAATTCAAAAAAAAAAAAAAGAAGCAAACCCTGTGCTTAAGAAGCTGAGACAGGAGGACTACTATGAGTTCAAGACCACCCTATACTATGTAGTAAGATCTATTTTTTTTTAAAATGTAGAGGTCATTCATTTTTAGAGCCCTTATTATTTAC
This sequence comes from Grammomys surdaster, assembly GCF_004785775.1. Taxonomy (NCBI): domain Eukaryota; kingdom Metazoa; phylum Chordata; class Mammalia; order Rodentia; family Muridae; genus Grammomys; species Grammomys surdaster. The sequence continues at coordinate 6,141,718 of NW_021621071.1, forward strand.
CAAGCACAATTGGAAATACATCTTGATTACCCATCAATTTTCTTTACTCTCTTTCTCTCTTTTTTAATTCTGCCATTAGGTAGAAATATATCACAATACCTTTCATCTATCTCCCTTTATATGAAATACCCCCAACAGGTACATACTCCCAAACTATTCATCAATTCACCAAAATTCCCAAAAGCTTACAAGAGAGAAAAGATGTTCATTTGAACTACAACTACTTTATGGAAGTAGTTTTTCTGAGTTCCGTTTGCTTGATCTTGAGTTGCTTATTTTGGGTGACAGGATTTTTAGGTTATTGTTGTTGTTGTTTTGTTTGCCCGTTTGTTTTTTAATGTAGCTTGGTTTGGTCTTTCCCTCACTTTGTAGCCTAGGCTAACCTCAAACTCATGAGTCTCTTGCCTTAGTTTCTCCCCAGTGTTGGGATTGCACACACGTAATTACCATACCCAACTCTTAATTTTTAACAGTTTATTTCATTATGTAGTTTAGTAGAAAGTGCTTGGATGATCCAGTTTCCACAGACTGGACGAAGAACTGTCACACCATTGTACACATCTGAATTGTGACCTTTAGAGTTTATTACTGACACATTCTGTCAAAACACCTATAGGAGGTGCTGGGTTGGAGTTACATGTATTCAAGTATGTATTTGCTGTTTAGGTCTTAAGTTTCCAAAAGGAATGCCAGTGTGCACAGGGATATCGGTCTATTTCATCTTCCTTTTATTTCTCAGATTATTTGAGGTGATATATATATATATATATATATATATATATATATATATATATATATATGAATTTCCCTAAGCATCTTTGACAAATTTTTGAACCATTTGCGGGTAAAGAGGAGTTTTTTAAATATGGCAAACACTGGAACAATTTCTAGACTAAATGATATAATGATATTTTAGTTTCAGTGGGTATTTAACAGTCTGTGTGGTTTTACATCCTATTTAGTTGTACTAAATTGGTTATGCATAATTAATTAAATAATTTCAAGGGTCAATGATGCATCCCCGGTTTCCTCACACCCTGGAATTGGAGATAAATTTGCGAACCGTGAATAGACTTTAATTAGGCAGCAATGGAGATGGTGTGTTTCTACATGCATCTAGGGCAGTGACCAAAAATCTCACACTGGCAGAGTAGTCGACCCTGTGCTCCGTAGCCAAGAAGGTTTTTCTGTTACTGGTGTTCACAGAGTTGAGCGATGATCCCTTGGTACCCAATGGTAGCAATCCATTCCTGTACACTCATCCTAAATGCAATATTCATTTTTCAACTATTGCCAACAAAATAATATCTCCATTTCAGGAAAGGTCAATTAACAACAAAACCCAGCCAACTGCAGAAGGTCATATGTCATCTGGGACTTAACTACATTGGTCCAAAGGGGGCTCTACTAGCTAAAGAGCATGACAGAAGAGATGTAGAAAAGGAGGGACCCAGAGAACCTTCCGATAGGTGCTTCAGGGTTTCAGTAGGGTCCTTAGGAAGAGAGAGAAGTAAAGACGAACCAGAAGTCTCTGTCTGGAGCCTTCTGAATGGGAGCTCAGAATATAACATTGGGAGGACCTCAGTTATGGGAATTAATCTCTCCTGGCCCATTCCTTCTTTACCCACAATACCCTGTATCTTCCGCAGATACAGATAAATAAATGCCAACAAATCAGGAAAAAAAAATTTTTTTCTAAGATATATTCACTGGGAACAGATCTTACTGAGTAAAGTCCAAGATGCTAAAATCAACACACTTCTTGAAGGACATTAGAGACAGAATCCCATCTCTGTAATATGTTCCTAATTACACTTTTTTTCCCCATAAGCAGCATCAAAACTAATTCACAGTACCAAAACACTCAGCAGGCTGGGTGGACCAGGAGGGTGTTCTGGGAAGTGTGCAGAGTGAACAGACACATTTGAGCCAGGATCAAATTGTGCTCAAGATAAGAGAGCAGTAAGAAGACTCTGGATATGCTTGTCCTTAGGGGACAACCTCTCTGTCTTGGCACTTGATTTTTCTTATCTCTTCCCTGTCTCCCAGGTCATTTGAGGTTTTGCAACTACAATGAGTTGGACAAGGTAAAGGGATTATTAAGCAGCCTCACTCTCTTGGTGAAGAGTCAGCCTCTTCCAGGCTTTGGCACATGTTATCCTTTGATGTCATTGGTTGGTCTGATAGTCTAGGGAACTGGCTGGTCACGTGTGTAATTATGAAATTATTTATATGTATTTTAGAATAATGGTTTTGTAGCATCTTTTGAGATCTTGGAATCTGTATTATGGGATAACCAAAGAGAATGGATGAGCTTGTAGTTTTAGGAACCTAGCACTAAATTAACACATACGAGTGTACACGTGCTTGCACACACACACACACACACACACACATCTTTAACTGTGAGTTTTCTCCTGCAGGCATGGATGAGTTGAAACCAGAACAGCAGCATCCTCTCCCTTCCTACCTGGAGTACAGACACAATGCCTCCGTCCGTGTCTACCAGACGAATTATTTTGCCAGCAAATGTGCTGAAAGTCCTGACAGCAGTTCTAAAAGTTTTAACATTAAGCTTGGAGCCGAGATGGACAGCCTCGGTGGCAAATGTGATCCCAGTCAGCAAAAATTCTGTGATGGACCGCTGAAGCCACACACCGCCTACAGGTGAGGCGCACTGCTGTCGTTTGCTAGGGAGACGTGCGGCGGCGTTATGAGGTGTTCCTGCCTCCTAAGAATTCCTGTAGATTAATGGCCTGTGCGTCATGAGTACTCTATATTATAGAGAGTAATTTATAAAAGTTGGGCTCCTGCTTCCCTTCACAGGTGAAGTGCAAAGAGGGCTTTCAACATCGTACAAAAGACCCAATTCATTATGTGATGTGCTGGGGACTTTTAACAGATTGTTTTTAATCCTGCAACTACTTTACTGCTTAGGCATTTACCGAGTAATTTACGATGCTTACTGTTGTGAAATCTTCAAATAGACTGAGTTTAAGGAGAGACCCAAACAATACAAAGCACTATCGTACACTTATAATGAGACTGAAAATTATACTTACTCTCTCAAAGGTGCGTAAACACCAAAGTGCTCTGTGGTCCAGGCAGAACTCTTGAAGGGAAGCCCTGAATGAATGGAAACACCTGTTCCTCCCTCCGAGGGGGCAGATGAATGGAGCAGCTGTTTGCTGTTAGTCCAGCTAGCAGCAGGAATGTGTGGGGTTCTTCTTCTCCATTGTATTTCCAAAAGCAAATAGAGGCACCCCAGATAGCACCCTCAAGAGAAAGGTAACCAAAGTTCTCATCTTCCGTGATAAGGCCACAGACATCTGAATTTTTTTTCCTCAAGGAATGGACATTCCATGTTGGGTTTTATGGCAAATCTGATAATCCAGTCAACATGGCAGCCAGTCAGGTTCCCTGTGGCCAGTGTGCATCCTGGTTGATGAGGGTCAAGGTCTTACTGACTCTTTCATATTTTGAGTACCACTTCTGGGACCAAGTAGAATTTTCTTGGTGCCAATTCCCAAACCGTATTATCACACCTAAGAGAGTTCTTTGTCACACACACACACACACACACACACACACACACACACACCAGCGAAGGCAAACAGATGGTTTCCCTAAAACAAAAGACTTGTTTTGGGCAAGAACTCCATGTAACCACAAGGACTCTTCACAAGCTTGTTATTACCTCCAGGAATCTAACCGTCAGAAAAGCCTGTGGGTTTAACATAAAAGAAATCAGTAATACCTGATTGACCCGATACATGTTATACGTGTATACGTGTTAGGGGAGGCAAAAAGCCTAAACAAGAACAGAAACCAGGACCCTTCAAGCCTCCGTAAGAGTCAAGAGAACCTCAGCTTCTTGATTACTTGGGTTCAAAGAAACCGAGCAGAATCCTCTTACGAACTGTTCTCCTACAGAAGTGAACAGCTGGGACTGCATCTGTTCGGTAGCTTAGAGCAGTGGTTCTCAGCCTTCCTAACGCTGCCACCCTGTAATACAGTTCCTCACGCTGCGGTGACCCCCAACTACAAAATTCTTTCATCGCTACTTCATAACTGTAATGTTGCCACTGTTATGAACTGTAATGTAAACATCCGCGTTTTTCTGATGGTCTTTTTTGGAGGTCATGACCTACAGGTCGTAAACCATTCGCTTAGAGAAGGAGAGAACATAACTGGTAAAGTACCCCTCTTTGGCCAAAGAACTGCAGTGTCTGCTTTGGACACAGACGGTACTGATCCCCACGATCTCAAGCCCTTTTCCATTTTAACTAGTGCTTCTCATTCCCTGTTGTGAACTTCAGCAATTTCTGGACATAACATGTATCAGGTCAATTCTCAGCAAAGATCTTTAAGCTCAGCGTACGATTCCTTTCCTTATTAAACCAACAGCATTCACGTTTTAAACTCACGGGAGTTTCTCTTCGGTGTATGAGACCCGCTGGCACTACCACTCTGCATTTGGGAAATACTATAAATAAAAGTGAGGATTTCTTTAGCATAAACAACTGGGGTATTGCCCATGGCTCCTACCCCTCTAAGGAATTGCTTGCCCTCTTCACTGGACTTCGAGGGTTCAGTGTTACCAGGGAGACAGACATCTCATTGGTTACAGAACACCGCACCAAGTACTTGGCACAAAATTGTTTATCCAATGTTCATGGACAAAGAAGTGAGCCAAGCTGAACCCTGGAGAGTCTCACATTCCCCTGACTTTACCATCTCACGGCATATATGGGTGCTTTCGAGAACTCATAGTACATACGTTTGTTTCCTAGAATGCAATATTCTTGTATGGTTTTTTTTTTTTTATCCCAATATGGTTACTTCAGTCCTGTGGAGGACACTCTAGGCTAAGAGCAGTTGGTAAGGGGAGGTATAGCTTCTCAAAACACATGGAAGAGCCTATATGAAATAGCCTTATGTCATCAGAACTCTATCTTAATGATAATCACCATAGTGACACTTGATGTTGTCAGTGTTTTTGTATTTTAAAGAATTCTATGTTCATTGCTTATCAGTGGCACTCATTATCACTAAACACATTGTATCTATGGATTTACTGTCTTACTTCCTCCCTGGGATTAGGGTTTCTGGGATGATGGAGATTTAGATTTTGTTCCTGTTATTATCCCTGGCTCCTAAAAAAGGGGGGGAGGGAGGCTTGCATATTGTAAAGGTTTGATGAGTATTTGATGAGCAAATCAGTGAATGACTGTATGAACCCATGTCTGTCTGGTACCATAATTCATATTTCACTCTATATACAGAACAACCAGCTACCCACCCTCTTTCCCCTTGAACAGTCTACAGCCCATCCTACTATCCTTGGCTACCAATTTGCATTTAAATAAACTTTCCCCCCCCCCCCAGGATCAGCATCCGAGCTTTTACACAATTATTTGATGAGGACTTGAAAGAGTTCACAAAACCTCTCTATTCGGATACGTTCTTCTCTATGCCCATCACCACGGAGTCAGGTAAATCGAATACTTCCGCCTACTCGTGCCTTCTCCAGTCACCGTGTCACCTACAGGGGTCTTTAGTAGGGAGAGGTGGTGACTTGCCTGATGGTGGGGGGGAGATATTTATTTTCCCTTGGATTTTAATCTCCACGTGACCATGGATTGTGTGGATCAGAGAGATTATACCAGTTCTATAAAACAGGCTAGAAGGAGATTAATCTTTTAAAAAGATGGAAGTACACTATGTTTTTCCACTAAAAATTAAATCTTAAGGGAATAGAAAGCATCAATATTAAGAGCTTACATGGGGGGTGGGGGTGGGGGACAGAGCTGTGCCGTGTTCTCCTGTTGCACAGCAAAGGATGGCCGAGCCACACAGACCTTCCTATCTGCTTCTATCGAATATAGAGATAATCTCCTCCATCTCGGACCAAAGAGGGATCAGAAGCCAGATAAGAGGATTTAGAAGTCTTTGCCTGTGATTTATTGTTAAGTAGAGACCTCATAAACACGACTGTTTCCTGTCTGAACTATCAATACTCAACAAAAAACGTTTGTGTCGTTCAATAAAGGAAAGGGCTAAGCAAGTGTCCTTCAGTAAAGGCAAGCAAATATTCAAAGTCTACTCACAAGCGTATTCAAAAGAGAACAGTCGTGTTGAGTCGATGAGGAATGAAAGTCAATACGGAATAAACAGATCTAATGTCCGAGCGTCGAGAACACAAGACGGGCTACTCCACAAAACTAGACAGGAGAGGCAAACCCTAGGAAGGCTTCTCAAAGGAAACACAGGAGGAAAGCTGTGTGACTCTGATCTACGAAATGATTTCTTGGGTAAAATTTAAAAAAAAAAAAAAACACCATAAAAGAAGAAAAAAAAGATAAATGAGTGAGGTTCACCAAAATGAAAACCTTTTTATATTTGAAAAGACGGCACCGAACGCGTGAGAAGGATGACTCACGGGACACGAGGTTGCAAAATCATTAGTAGAACTCAATGATCTCTTACCTTGCAATTCAACGATAATGACAAATAACTCTGCCAGTTAAGAGCACTGGCTGCTCTTCCGGAGGATGTGGGTTCGAGTCCCAGCACCTATGTGGTGGCTCACAACCGTTTGTAGGGCTCTGACGTCCTCTTCTGGGCTCTTTAGGCATCAGGCATCTATGGTACTCATGCATACATGCAGGCAAAACACTCATACATGTAAAACAAAAACAAATCCTTAAAAATATTTGACAACAAAAATGAACAGAGGATTGTCTCAAAGAGGCTCAAGATGCTAAGAAACAAAGGAGATCGTGAGTCGTTAGGGAGGTGCAAGTCGGAACCACAGTAGACGCCATGCCTTGACCACTGACGGGCTGCGTAAGGATGCTGGGAGAAAGGAGACTCATGCATTGTTTGTGAGACCATAAAACAGGATAGCTGTCACTCAGAAAATGGTTTTGTAGCTCCTAAAAATCGTAAGCATATACTGTCATGTGACCCAACAGTTCAACTCCTAAGTATAGACGGAAGAGAAATGAAAACACCCCCTCCCCCACAGACTCTCATGTGAATGTTCATAGCAGCATCTTTCAAAGTTCTAAAGCAGTAGAAATAACTTGAATATACATCAATCGACTCGTAAACAAAGTATGCTGTGTTTAAATGTTTTTTAGCCATAAAAATGAAAAAAAATATGATGTGTTCATACAACAAGATGTTATTTAGCCATAAAAACTATTAATTCTTCATGTATGTGATTTGGATAAGCCTTGAATGCACTGTACTGAGTGAACAAAGCCAGTCACAAGAACGACCTATTTATGACTTAATTTCTATGTAATGTCCAGAGTAGCCACATCTACACACATGGAAAGTGAATTAGCTATGCCACAGCTAGGGAAAATGACTAATAGATATGAATTCTCTTTATTGGCTATTACAATGCTATCAAGTTGTTTGTGTTACTATGTATAAAATACTGTATATACTAAGAACCATTGAATCTTCTCGTTTAGATGGTGAGTTATATGGTATATTAATTATAATTCAATAAAACTGCTGCTTATCGGATGTGATGGTATGCATTTGTAATTCAAGGTACAAAGATGCTAGAATTGAGCCCAGGAATTCAAAATGCCAGTCCAGGTACCATAGCATGTGCTAGCTTATGCTCAGAATCAGAAAGAAGGGACTGGGCAGTGGTGGCACATGCCTTTAATCCCAGCACTTGGGAGGCAGAGGCAGGCGGATTTTTGAGTTTGAGGCCAGCCTGGTCTACAGAGTGAGTTCCAGGACAGCCAAGGCTATACAGAGAAACCTTGTCTCAAAAAACAAAAAAAAAAAAGAAAGAAAGAAAGAAGGAGAGATAGAGAGAGGGTGGAAGGAGAGAGAGGGGGGAGGGAGGGAAGAGGAAAGGAAGAAAGGAAAGAAAGGAGGAAAAATAAAGATAATGACAGTGAGCTTTTGTTAGAATAACTTATTGATTGACTAGATTTCCTAAAACCCCAGGGACCATGTAATTCTTCACAAGGAGGGCTAATAATAGTGTCACACACCTTTATGAGATATACATCATCAGCTCCCAAAGTTGATGAGCTTTTACTCTGGAACCAACCTGCCTGTAACAAGATGTAGGCAACCCTTCATCTCAGCTGCCCTTCTGGTGGTGACTACCTCACCGTGGGCTTCTGCACTATTAACAATGTTACTGTCCTAGCTGTCAAACTGGTTCCTCACCCTGCTCTCTCCTTTTGTTTGTTGCTTCCGACTGGGCTATTGCTCGCAGAGCCCTTGTTTGGAGTTATTGAAGGTGTGAGTGCTGGCCTGTTTCTAATTGGCATGCTGGTGGCCCTTGTTGCCTTCTTCATCTGCAGACAGAAAGCTAGGTAAGTACAGAGATGTCTTTAGTAATCAGGATCAGGAGTGTAGAGATGCTACTAAAAAAAAAAAAACACCCTTTCGGCTGAAAGGGGAAAACAGTTTTGTTTCTCCAGGTTAAATAGTCCTAGTCTCCTTAGTAAAAAAAAAAAAACAAAAAAAAAAACAAAAAACAAAAAACCAAGAGTCAGATTCTGAATTCACACCTCACAGCTCTGCAACTTTTCTACACACCAATGATGGACTCCTGACCAGGGTTGGGGGTGGGATGGAGGGGGTAGGAGTGGGGTTGGGGGAGTGGGAGGTAGGGTGGGGTGAGGCTCACCAATGAATGAGAGGCCATCCGAAGAGCTATTCAAATATGAAACAAAATCCGTTTGCACAGACAAAACAGTTGGGGTACGCGGCCTCTGTGAAGTCAGACATTGCTCCAAACCGCATGCCTGCACACTTTGCTAAGATGCCCCGGAAAGGACGGCTGACATGAGCATCTTGGGATTCCCTCGCCAGCCTAATTTCAGAAAGAACTAAAGAATGAGACAGCTAGCACACACTTCTCCCTGCCACGCCCTCTTAGGCCGCTGAGATTTTTTTCACTTTGAATTTCATTTCAGTCACATCTGGCATCTGAGGTCTTGTTTGGATTAAGGACTTTGTTAAAGGAAAGTTTTATTGGGTGTGGTATGTGATGATAGCCCGGAGACACGTTTCTGAGCCGGGAAAGATGCCTTTCAAGTTGTTCTCAGCTCCTTTGCCTCACCTCAAAGAGATGTTGACAGAGGGTAGTCTTCCACAGAATCTGAAGATTTCACCTTTGCACGAGCATGCACACAGCGTTACCATACATGGGGGAAGTTGTACAAGCCAAGTAACATAATTAGCATAAAGAAATGTGTGTCTTGTGTTTCAGCCACAGCAGGGAAAGACCATCTGCCCGTCTGAGCATTCGTAGGGATCGGCCTCTGTCTGTCCATTTGAATCTGGGCCAGAAAGGGTAAGTGTCGGAGTTTCTTTCACTGGGGTTTACTGAAAGATGGCATTCTGTGAGATTTGCTAACAAGGTCCCTCTTTCTTTTTTTGCCTGCCTCACAGCAATCGGAAGACTTCTTGGTAAGAGAGAACGTATTAATTAATCTGCTTTTGAAATACAACTCGGACTGGTGATAGCACTTTTCCCGTTTCTCCAGTAACTTCCTTTTCCTCTTGCTTTATTTTTAATTACAGCCCCATAAAGATAAATCAGTTTGAAGGGCATTTCATGAAGCTGCAGGCAGACTCCAACTACCTTCTATCCAAGGAATATGAGGTACGGCACAAGCCCAGTGAAGCTTTTGCTCCCCATCTGGAGAACACCCTCTTGAACGTTACCGTGAAATCACATTTGGGATGCTTAAGGTTTCTGCAGAGCACAAACTGTGTCTGAAATGGCTCCCTGGACAGCATCCCACCCATTCTCAGAGCCCAGTGTGAGCTCAAACCACACAGCAAACATGTACTTTCTGGATTAGCTGGTAGGACAGAATGAGCAAGTCTCAGTGCAGTGGTCTCAGTTCTCCAGCCTAGACGTTTGCTCATCTGGGAACAACATAGCTTGGACATGAGTACCCAGGCCTTGAACATGAGTCTCAGCTTTGCCACATGTGTGTCCTGGAGCATGGCATTTATCATTTTTAAGCCACCCCTGTAGGGTGGTATTAGGTGCACCTCCCATGTAAGGCTGGGAAAATGATCGGAGCCTATGCATACAGAATAGTTGGTGTTCTGTAAAATCTAACTCCTGTATATATTTATATATTAATATGTATCTCAAGCATTGTATGAGTCATCAAATATATATATATATATATATAT
>NW_021621071.1:6152017-6154312 GCF_004785775.1 Grammomys surdaster
ATAATTTATATATATAAATACTTATATATTATACATATAAAGCAATAATATATATACACATATATACATATATACATATATATAATTATATATATATAATTGCAAACTTTCTAACCTAACAGGACTTAAAAGATGTGGGTAGAAGCCAATCGTGTGACATTGCCCTCTTGCCTGAGAATCGAGGGAAAAATCGATACAACAACATATTACCCTGTAAGTTTTGTGTTGGAATTTGTGATGCTACTGTATAAAACCTATGTGAACAGTGTGTGTATGTGTGTGTGTGTGTGTGTGTGTGTGTGCATATTTGTGTGCATGTGTAGCACAGTTGCGTATGTACACTCTTGGGCTCTAAATGAATTTAATAAAGAATAATTCAAATGCACTTCTCTCCCAGGAGTAATGGCTACCCGGGTTGCTTTCCCCCCTCATCCTTCTTATCTTTCTCCTTGGAGCCTCAGAGAATTAGCAGACTTGAAAGCGGGGCTCCGGCAGACTCCCTTAGGTTCACTTTGTAGTCTCCAGTCAGTGATTTTTAAAGAAGTGCAGCCTGCCCTATCAGGCAAAAGCAATCGAAGGTAGTTGAAAAAATATTCATTCTAGAAGTGAGAGAGAGCTGGCCACCGCATTAAGCAAGTCTAATGTTGCAAACCATAGCTGGGCTTCACGTTGTCTCCTGTGCCCGTCATTCATGTGCTGCCCGTGTCTCACGTCCCAAGTTAGTTACCCTGCTGGAGCCCCACCTATTAAACAGAGACAGGGCCACTTCTCTTGAGGCTGCTGTGGGGATCAGAGATAAAGCAATCTAATGTCGCACTGCACAAATGGAAAATTCACCCCGAGACATGGCAGCAAGTCTGTCCTTTATCTCTTCCAGATGACGCCTCGAGAGTGAAGCTCTGTAACGTGGACGATGACCCGTGCTCGGACTACATCAACGCCAGTTACATCCCCGTAAGTGAACTCCCAGGTCCCAGTGCCCAGGATGGCGCTTTGGTGACACACACACACAGGAGATGCCAACTCCTTCTGAGCTGCCCTACCCCTCTGCCTATCAACATTTTGCAAAATTTAAAAGACCATGTCTGGTTGCATAAAATACAGGCTGTTACTTGGACCTTTGGCAAACACACACACACACACACACTTCAAAGTTGTATTAGCTTCTGGGATCTGATACTGGCTTCTGTCTTGCCAGCCTCCCACGTGCACCACAGAGAAAGAGGCGTTAAAGGTCAGAAAAACTCAGATTTGAATTCTACTTCTGTCCCTGGCTGTTTCTATGACACAGCAAATTCTGTTGTTGTGTCCCTTGTTCCTTTCCCGAAAATACCTCAAATTATCATCTAGACATTTGATAAATGCTAGCTAATTAAATAACTATAATCCAAACACTGAGATATATAAAGGGGTCGTATCTCTATGAGAACTGTTCAACAGTCAAATCCTGAAGAGTTACAGGGCAGTGTCATGCTGGTAACACCAGAACAGTGTCTCCTATACAAACGAACGCCAACATCATACAGACTTCAACACCATCTATAGCAGAAATAGGCAGAGCCTGGGGATTCTGCGTTTCTAACAAGCCCCTGTGTGGTCCTATCCCTGCCAGTCAGAACCACGCTGGGTAGCAGAGATTAGAGACAGCTGACTTCAGTCAAACAGACAAGGTGCTAAGGATAAATAAAGATTAGCCAGCTGAGAAGCAGCGTGTGGGAGGTTCAGTTGTGGACAGCAGAGCTGATGGAATACAGAGATCTCGAAGGAAGGCGTTGACACAGTGAGCTTTCACTAAGACTTACAAGTAATCCTGTATTGCTGAAGTGAAGAATGAATTAACGAAAATGCCTAGGCCACCATGGTTAGCATTAAGTCAGATCCTTGAAAGTCTAGACCCACTGCACACTATTCGGTAGAAGCCCTGGCATCAAGGGCTCGTTTTCCATTAAGTTTCCTTTGCAGGAGACCTTTTTCTGATTTGTTGTTATGTCAATAATCCAAAAAGACTTAAATCCGTTCCCTGAATAGTCACACACACACCACACACACACACACACAGAGAGAGAGAGAGAGAGAAAGAGAGAGAGAGAGAGAGAGAGAGAGAGAGAGAGAGAGAGAGGTACACATAGACACACATACACTAAACACACACTTATGCTAAATATACATGCAGGTACACATAGACACATACACAGGTATACACACACAGGTACACAGAGACACACACTAAACACACACACACCAAACACACACAGGTACACGTAGACACACACACACTAAACACACATACATACA